>NC_056442.1:44675254-44705254 GCF_018296145.1 Oncorhynchus tshawytscha
GAACAGGTCACACACTATCAACACAGCTCCTCTCTGCTCATCAGAGAGAGAGAGAGAGAGAGAGAGAGAGTGCGCGTGAGCGAGCAAGAGATCTGAGCGTGTCAACTTTGACAAATGGAGTGGGGGAGCTGGTGAGATTGGTGCGGAAGCGATTGTTTGGAGAAAAGGAGAGCGAGGAAGAGAACAAGGCAGAAGTGGAGGATGGTGGTTAGCACTCCGGACTGGGAGTGTGTGTAAGGGCATGTCCAGACAGTTGGCTGAAGTGTCAGGGAAGAGTCTAGCCAACAGCCTCTACAGTGCCTTGCGAAAATATTCGGCCCCCTTGAACTTTGCAACCTTTTGCCACATTTCAGGCTTCAAACATAAAGATATAAAACTGTATTTTTTTGTGAAGAATAAACAACAAGTGGGACACAATCATGAAGTGGAACGACATTTATTGGATATTTCAAACTTTTTTAACAAATCAAAAACTGAAAAATTGGGCGTGCAAAATTATTCAGCCCCCTTAAGTTAATACTTTGTAGCGCCACCTTTTGCTGCGATTACAGCTGTAAGTCGCTTGGGGTATGTCTCTATCAGTTTTGCACATCGAGAGACTGACATTTTTTCCCATTCCTCCTTGCAAAACAGCTCAAGCTCAGTAAGGTTGGATGGAGAGCATTTGGGAACAGCAGTTTTCAGTTCTTTCCACAGATTCTCGATTGGATTCAGGTCTGGACTTTGACTTGGCCATTCTAACACCTGGATATGTTTATTTTTGAACCATTCCATTGTAGATTTTGCTTTATGTTTTGGATCATTGTCTTGCTGGAAGACAAATCTCCGTCCCAGTCTCAGGTCTTTTGCAGACTCCATCAGGTTTTCTTCATCTGACCAGAGCACCTTGTTCCACATTGGTGTGTCTCCCAGGTGGCTTGTGGCAAACTTTAAACAACACTTTTTATGGATATCTTTAAGAAATGGCTTTCTTCTTGCCACTCTTCCATAAAGGCCAGATTTGTGCAATATACGACTGATTGTTGTCCTATGGACAGAGTCTCCCACCTCAGCTGTAGATCTCTGCAGTTCATCCAGAGTGATCATGGGCCTCTTGGCTGCATCTCTGATCAGTCTTCTCCTTGTATGAGCTGAAAGTTTAGAGGGACGGCCAGGTCTTGGTAGATTTGCAGTGGTCTGATACTCCTTCCATTTCAATATTATCGCTTGCACAGTGCTCCTTGGGATGTTTAAAGCTTGGGAAATCTTTTGTATCCAAATCCAGCTTTAAACTTCTTCACAACAGTATCTCGGACCTGCCTGGTGTGTTCCTTGTTCTTCATGATGCTCTCTGCGCTTTTAACGGACCTCTGAGACTATCACAGTGCAGGTGCATTTATACGGAGACTTGATTACACACAGGTGGATTGTATTTATCATCATTAGTCATTTAGGTCAACATTGGATCATTCAGAGATCCTCACTGAACTTCTGGAGAGAGTTTGCTGCACTGAAAGTAAAGGGGCTGAATAATTTTGCACGCCCAATTTTTCAGTTTTTGATTTTTTTTTAAAGTTTGAAATATCCAATAAATGTCGTTCCACTTCATGATTGTGTCCCACTTGTTGTTGATTCTTCACAAAAAATACAGTTTTATATCTGTATGTTTGAAGCCTGAAATGTGGCAATAGGGCGCAAAGTTCAAGGGGGCCGAATACCTTCGCAAGGCACTGTATCTAAAAGCTTCTGTTCTGTGTTACTGTTGTGTGAAAAACAAACAAAATACACAACACACCCTTAATCGCTCTCTCTATCTCACACACGCAGTCACAGTTGCACGCACGCACACATACACACACACTCACACACACACACACACACACACACACACACACACACACACACACACACACACACACACACACACACACACACACACACACACACACACACACACACATACACGCTGGAGACACTGGGTTGTAATGGGTTTGCGAGGTGTTTGATGTCTCCTGCTGCTGCTGTTAAAAGGTGAGGGGAACACTGGGGTGAGGGAGTGGGTCTACTTTTCTCTGTCTGTCTCTAATTGCTTGTGTTATTCCCTTAGCCTCGCTAAACAATCTTTACTCTCCTCTCCTCAGGGAGCACTCTCAGACACAGGACATTCTGTCTTAATTCTATAAAAGCCTCTGGTGTTTTCTCCACTCACATACACCTCTCTCTTCCTCTTTTCTCCATCTCTCCCCCTGCTTCACACCTCAGAGAGTAAATCATTGGGCCTCAGAGAGTGTCCAGTATACTATTTGTATTTCTATTTATTAAGGATCCCCTTGACTTCCTGCCAAGTCAGCAACTAGTCTTCCTGGGGTCACGCAACATTAAGGCAGTTATATACAATTCAAAATATTACATTACATAACACATTTCACAACACATTAAGTGTGTGCCCTCAGGCCACTACTCTACTCTCACGTATCTACAATACAAAATCCACATGTAAGTGTGTGTAGAGTGCATGTCTTATCATATGTGTGCGTGTCTCTTCAAAGTCCCCGCTGTTCCATAAGGTGCATTTTTATCTGATTCTACGGCTTGCATCAGTTATCCACTGTGGAATAGAATGTAATGTAGTCATGGCTCTATGTAGTACTGTATGCCTCCCATAGTCTGATCTGGACTTTGGGATTGTGAAGAGACCTTTAGTGACATGTCTTGTGGGGTATGCATGGGTGTCTGAGCTGTGTACTAGTAGTTTAAACAGATCAGCTCTGTAGATTCAGCTTGTCAACATTTCTTACAAAAACAAGTAGTCATGAAGTCAATCTCTCCTCCACTTTGAGATATTATAGATGTACATACATATTATTAATGTGATATCTCAGTGTATATTTAAGGGCCAGCTGTGATGCCCTTTTCTGAGCCAATTGTCATTTTTCGGGGTCCCTCTTTGTGGCACCTAACCACACGACCAAACAGTAGTCCAGGTGCGACAACAGTAGGGCCTGTAGGACCTGCCTTGTTGATAGTGTTGTTAAGAAGGTAGAAACTAGGGCCTGTAGGACCTGCCTTGTTGATAGTGTTGTTAAGAAGGTAGAAACTACGGCCTGTAGGACCTGCCTTGTTGATAGAGTTGTTAAGAAGGTAGAAACTAGGGCCTGTAGGACCTGCCTTGTTGATAGTGTTGTTAAGAAGGTAGAAACTAGGGCCTGTAGGACCTGCCTGTTGACAGTGTTGTTAAGAAGGTAAAAACTAGGGCCTGTAGGACCTGCCTATTGACAGTGTTGATAAGAAGGTAGAAACTAGGGCCTGTAGGACCTGCCTGTTGACAGTGTTGTTAAGAAGGTAGAGCAGTGCTTTATTATGGACATACTTCTCCCCAGCAACTATTGTATTAACATGTTTTGACCATGACAGTTTACAATCCAGGTTTACTCCAAGCAGTTTAGTCACCTCAACTTGCTGAATTTCCACATTATTTATTACAAGATTTAAATTAGGTTTAGGATTTAGTGAATGATTTGTCCCAAATATCTAAGACTAACTTATTCGTAGTCAACCATTCTGAAATGTCTAGTGCTAAGTATAGTCAGCCATAGCCCCACAGAGGGAGAGGAGGGGAGCAAGAGAGCTCACCTTCCCACTGTGATAAGTAGAGGCTTATCGCCAAACACACACACACACACACACACACACAGTTCACCTTCCACAAAACTAGAAAGGAGTGCAAGAGACAAGAGACCATGAAGACATAATCACAGCCATGAGCAATGTTTGAAGAGGGAGGGAGGGAGGGAGGGAGGGAGGGGGAGGGAGGGAGGGAAGAGGGAGGGAGGGAGGGAGGGAGGGAGGGAGGGAGGGAGGGAGGGAGGGAGGGAGGGAGGGAGGGAGGGAGGGAGGGGGAGGGAGGGAGGGAGGGAGGGAGGGAGGGAGAATTTAGTGAGACCTTGAAAAGCAAACTGGGTGTTCTGTGGTTCAGAGGTACTATTGCCACAGGCTATAAGCTCACCGTAATACATACACCTGTAACCTTTCGTATTCTTCTGAATTAAACGGTGATATACTCCACATATGTTCACATTTGCATATCTCAGTGGAGTGTTGGAGTGGATATTGGAACAAGAACCCAGAGTCTGAGCTATATCTCTTGTGAGATCATTAGGATAATAGTATTCTGCTCTGAACTCCTACACTAAAGTAATTAAGTAGCCTGGAGGTTGCCTCTCTCATTCATTTTTCTGTAGCGTGAGTCAGTTCAAGTACACCCCCTGGACAGGACGCTAGTCTATCGCAGGGCCGTATCCCCAATCTATCTCCTTAATACTGAGTGTCAAGCAGAGATGCATTGGGTCCCATTTTTACAGTATTTGCTATGACTCAGCAGGGGATCAAACTCCCAACCTTGCAATCTCTGGACCGACTCTCGAACAACAAGGCCACTGAGTTGGTCACTTAACATTGGTCTGTACAAGAATAATACGCTGATTTGACACTACTCTATTAGCAAAACCCTGATCTGAAGTAAGGCAGATAAAGCAGATCTGAGATCAATGAGGTAGCACTCCTCCTCCATAATTTGCCATAATCTGATATAAGAGCACTAATTTGAGATCAGTGAAATAGCTCTACTCCATGCTGAGCCTGATCTAAAATGACAGATATTGCTGATCTAGGATCTACTGCACTCCTCTACACTGAGCCTTGGTTTTTGAGCCAGATCTAAAAAATAGGAGAGACCAGCAAGGCTGTTCTGAGATCAGAAAGGCTGTACTGAGATCAGCAAGGCTGTACTGAGATCAGTGAGGTAACAGCATGTCGTCATCCATGTTGAACCATGGTTTTCCAGTCGCAGCACGTCAGGCAGGATTTGTGCTGCCTCCTGTGTCACTGTCTGGCCTGGCCAGCGATTTATAGAGCGCTCCCATAATGCACTTCCTCTCTGAAAAGGAGGACATAAATCTGACGCTTGTTTTTGTCACGCCTTTTTTATTGGCTGATGGGGTCCTCTTTCCTTTCCCTCTTCTGCTTATTATATCGAACACACACACACACCAAATAATATTATTGAATGAACAACGTACACTGAATATACAAAACACGCCGACAAATTCAACGTGCAACACAATATTACAAATTTGTTCCTAATGTTTGGTATAATCAGTTTATAGGTCAGGTGTTCTAAAGAGGAAGCATAGCCTATATTGAAATAATACATTATTTTTTGATGAAGGTGGACGTTACTGTTAATCACAACTCTTTATTTGATTTATTTAAACTCTGTGCACTGAATAATACATTTCTGCATTCTGTACCTCATTTTCACATATACATTAATCTAACAACAGCAGCCCAAATACTCCTGCAGCAGGCCAATACGTATCACCAAGTAATACTTTGCATCCTCTATTGACTGAGTCATATTACATTTTAAGTATGTGTATACTTTCTGATTGAAAAATAGTGGTGTGTTACAACCCCACCACCCCACCCCAAAAAAAAAAAGCTGCAAAAGGTTCCTCCATGGAAACAGACACTGAGGGTAAATTAAAATACACATACTGCTGGTAATGAGCTATCTAAATTCCGAGTTCATATTGCATGGAATTACACAAAATCGCAGCTCCTGGCAGCTCTGGCAACAACAAAAAAATGCACTGCTTTCTACTCACCCGAAAAAAAAATATCCCCACCACGCAGCTGAGCGTGAGACATGGTGGGTTCGTTTAAGCCACAGCGTGCAGTGCAACCGTGAATGCAATAATGTCTTTGTAAATAGCTTCGCCACTTCTTTGCAGTTTTGCGTACTTAGCTGCTGTCAACATGGGCCAACACACATACTTACGGTCCGGGCATACACACACAAACACACAGCTCTAGATTTTGAGCGGGTGCCTTGATGGTGACTTTGATTAATTAAAGGGAGTTGATTATTCATTCACGGTTCTTGCAATGAAACGGTGGCTAAACGGAAAATGACAGTGGAAGAGCGCACCTCAAAAAGTTCGAGGAGAACAACCAATTCAAGAGTTTTCTCTAGTTACTTAAATGTCATAGATGCACCGTTCAACTGTTGAATTTTAATGGAAGGCAGAAGAAAACAAATGACATTTTTCAGAATGTTACTGTATGTCTCACACGCGTGTTTCTCTCGCTTTTACACGGACTTAAAGATGCAACTTGAAAATGCGGCTTGTGGGCCAGGATAACAGCACGAACTGTAAATTGAACAATGGGTTCTCATTTTCTCCCGAATTTAGAGCTGCGTTGCGGCCCTGGGGACTCAATTAGAACCGTGTTGTGCCGGCGTTTCCACCCCCATTGACTGGGCGGTAATTTGTTTACTTCTTACTTCGCAGCCGAGCAGGGGCTCGAAAAGCCCTACAGTCCTGAGATACTACCATGCAATCTCCAGATGGACAAATTCTACACATTTGTGGGTGAAGTTGAGGACAGACCATGTATCCAGTTGCACATAAACACCAACAAACACATGTATTGGTAACTTCAGCACCACGGACACCGCATTAAAACACGCTCAGTCATTTATTGCAAATCAGCACCATTGACAGCGCATTCTCTACCGCTCGCTCTCTCACACACTGTTGGCCGTTGGTTTGAGCTCTGCTCAGGGTCAGGCTATAATCATATTCAAATGAAAATGCAGGTGAAGCACAAGCTTGGACTCCCTAATCAGGCCATTGGTTATTATCATACGTGTCCATACTACTGGGCTACTAACATATAGAGACAAAATATGCGCACGAGAAGCCAGGCCCAAAGGCTGCTTTCTATCCGACGCACAGGGACTCGCGCTGAGCAACACCTAATCATGCCTCCGACAACTGCCAATGCTGCCAGGTGCAACAGAAGCCCCAGTCTACGGGGAGTATATTACGTGTACCTGGTGCCAGATCAACCAGTTCACCTGTGGCACCGGAGTTGCTCGTGAGCAGCTCGAGAGCAGTTTGTCTCCTATGTGCGGTAACACTGATATATTTATCCCACCAAGGGAGTGCGGTCCCCAATAACATCCATTATCGATATCAACAAATCATAATTCTGCAATAACAGCATTAGCCTATAAGGCCTGTGATGATAATGCTATGGCTGATCCTTACAATTAAACGGCTAATAATAATAATAAGCATCATCATCATCACCACCATCAGTACCATCACCATCAGCAGCATTGGCAGCATCATACTATCTATTAATATTACCACCTCATATCTCTTAGAAAACCTAAGATCTGTCTTGGCAGATTAGAGAAGGCAGGCTAAAATATGTCTATCACATGGCGAGAGACTATATTAATAGACCTATGTCACAGTGAAAACTTGGACACATTGTTACACTCAACGCAACGGCATCACTCCTCCTGTCCCAGAGGCACCTCTGCTCGGAAATAGACTCACTCCTCCGCCAGCCTCCCTACAATCAACAAATCCACCTCGAGCCCCGGAAGCTCTACAAATGACAGCCTTATAACCATATCATATCAGAGGGTCTAAATGAACAGAATCACAGCGCGATCAGCCCACATTAGTGGTCAAAATGCTCCGATATGGACCCTCTCTCCCTATGCTCCCTCCCATCGCCACCTCTTCTACAAGAAGCACATTGCAGAGTGAGAGCGCACCACGCAGGACGGTTGGGGTAGGTAGCGCCAAGTTCCCCTTCACCTACCTTTCACGGTGTGACAAGCACAGAGCCCCAAAGCAAACCCGGCCACCAGCAGCACCACCTCGGATATACGCTGCATATTCATGGCGTGGTGTGAGCGAAATACAGACAGGGCACGGTGACCTCTCTCCTCTCTCTCCGATCTTTTCCACCCGCTCCTTCAATTCGGCCTGTCCCAACGTTCTCTCTTCTTCAAGCTGTAAAACTGTTCACTGATGATATGCCGGACTCGGGCTAAAGATAGCGAGCAAAGAGTGGAATAATACGCGCGTGGTGTACGAAAAGCGAGGCAGGGAAGGAGGCTTGTTCCGCGAAGAAACCGTGAAGCTGCGCGGTATAGTTACCAGAGCTCGTTCGTTGCTTGTTCGATGCACAACTAACTGCTTAGTGATAAGACCTGACCGTAGACCATCGCTACCCCGGACTGGACTGTTACGTCACGGGGAGGAGAGGAATGGATTCATATTCATATTTTATTCTCTCATACCGCTCCCTCCTATTACTAAACAGCACCGCGATCACACATTTCTCCTCTCCTTGTCTGAAATTATTAATCTGACCGATTTGATCATGATAATTAATTGTGAATGTTATACTGATGATTAGCTCATTAGACTACCACTGTCACGAGACCAACCCAAGGATGTATCTTACCCACTTATCTCCACATACTGAATAGATATCCATAGCTGCAGGACTATGTTTTGAGTATGGGGTACCGAGTGCAGGGAGATTGAAAGAAATCACCTTTCTAATAAAGTCATTGGGGGCATGGCAATAGGCCTAGCTGATTATTGAGATGCTGCCTGTCAGGGAAAAGCAATACATCGAAAATATGTTTGAAGATAATGTGTCTTAGATATAATTTGAATGTTGAGACAAGAACTAGGGGGGGTGGTGTGACGCAGATATTGGCGCATCTCTATCCAGAATGCGCCCAGCTCTCCAGAATAGCCTGAGCTGTCTCCCGCCAATTCTTGGGCATTCCTTTTTGTATTGTGTTAACTGTTTGCCCTTTGATTGTTTAGTTGTATCAATTCCCCATTACATATGTCACCAGTAATACATTTACTGTTCATCCTTTCCTTTGGTTATATTAACTTCCGTGCATGGGTTAAATTTGGTCTATACAGTTTCTCATTCTCAGAATTGAAAGGTTGTTTGCAGAGTTCACAACCTGTTACACTTGTGAGAAACACGTTTTGGTTTATTTCATTCATACTATCATTTAGGAGTTTTGCATTTGTTTAAAATTGTATTTTGTTTGGAGGCTCCATGTGAACAATGTGCATGTGTCTCCTTTCTCTGTCGTCATAATGTTAACGGCGCGTGCGAATCTGAGCATTCATAGAAATCGGCTAAATGGCCTGCTGCACTGAAATGTAGGATTTCTGATTGTCTGAACTTACCATCACCAATAAACTGAGCTTCTCACTCATTGTTTCTTCACCTCACACAGTAAGTCAACAAAGTCAGGTTAAAATTATGATAGAGCACCACCTGTTTTGAGCTCCACATTTTTAGCAAAACAAATGTTGCCTGTTTTGCATGTTATTTCTGCATTAATACAGTTGAAGTCAGAAGTTTACATACACTTAGGTTGGACTCAATAAAACTCGTATGTCAACCACTCCACAGATTTCTTGTTAACAAACTAACTACCAGGCTATTGTTATCATATGGAAATATAATTGAATATTGTGCATAATATTTGCATCAACATACATTTTTGTTGAATTCAATTTTGCATATTTAACTGTTTCCTATTTAATTTAATGTATTTTGTTATATGTAATCTTTTGGTTCAACCATAATACATAATTAGCCTCAAGAACAGGGGGAACATATTAGTTGTACACTGATAAGCTGTAGAAAGAATATATCAATGTATAAGTCTTGTTCATAAAAGAGAGAATTGTTCATAAGGGCCTGAGATCAAAGTCAATATTCAGACCACTAGGGGTCAATGTTTTTAGATAGGATATCCAGTCAGCCTCCCTATGTAGTAGGATCGGGATGTTACCTCCTCTCCTTGGTAGAGCAACATGCTCAATGCATATGTTTTTGAGGGAGGAGATTGGATGGTTAGCTTCAACAAAGTGAGCTGCTACTGGTTAGTCAATGTTCTTACACCTGATTGAGCTGCGGTGTTCAGCTCTGCGTTGTTTTAATTGTCTTTTCATTTGTCCTACATAGGCTTTCCCACATGAACAGGTGATGAGATAGATTACTCCCTTGGTCTTGCATGAGATGATCCCCCTAACAGGGATTTTTCGACCTGTGTGTGGTTTTCTGAAGAAGGATGTTTTTATAGTGCTATTGCACTGTGCGCATGAGCCACATTTGTAGATCCCATTTGGAGTGGGTTTCAAGAGTGTCTGAGTGGGCTCAGGGGGCATGTCAAATCTCACCAAGCTATCGCCAATATCGCGACCACATGTATTTTCTACAATGTAGAATAATAATGAAGACATCAAAACTATGAAATAACACATTTGGAATAATGTAGTAACCAAAAAAAGTTTCATTTGAGATTCATCAAATAGCCACCCTTTGCCTTGATGACAGCTTTGCACACTGTTGGCATTCTCTCAACCAGCTCCATGATATAGTCACCTGGAATGCATTTAAATGAGCAGGTGTGTGTCACGGCCTGTTCTGTTTCACCTGTCCTTGTGCTTGTCTCCACCCCCCTTCAGGTGTCACCCTTCTTCCCAATTATCCCCTGTGTATTTATACCCGTGTTCTCTGTCTGCTTGTTGCCAGTTCGTCTTCTTTGTTCAAGCTAACCAGAGTTTTTCCTGTCAGCTCCTATCCTATCTTTGCCTACCCCTGTTGCTACAATGAACATTGTTACTTCGACAGTCTGCATCTGGGTTTTACCTTGATCCTGATAGTGTGCCTTGTTAAAAACTACATTTGTGGAATGTCTTTCCTTCTTAATGTGTTTGAGCCAATCAGTTGTGTTGTGACAAAGTAGGGGTGGTATACAGAAGCCCTATTTGGTAAAATACCAAGTTCATGTTATGGCAAGAACAGCTCAAATAAGCGAAGAGAAACATCAGTCCATCATTACTTCAAGACATGTGTAACGGTTCTCTTGTGGTGAAGGAGAGTCGGACCAAAATGCGGCGTGTACATTGCGATCCATGTTTTATTAATAAACAAACGTAAAAACACGAATCAATACAAACACTACAAAACAAAGAACGTAACAAAAACCGAAACAGTCCTATCTGGTGCAAACACAGAGACAGGAACAATCACCCACAAACACACAATGAAACCCAGGCTACCTAAATATGGTTCCCAATCAGAGACAATGACTAACACCTGCCTCTGATTGAGAACCATATCAGGCCAGACATAGAAATAGACAAACTAGACATGAAACATAGAATGCCCACCCAGCTCACGTCCTGACCAACACTAAAACAAGGAAAACACATACGAACGATGGTCAGAACGTGACAGTACCCCCCCACCCCCCACCCCAAGGTGCGGACTCCGAACGCACAACCTAAACCTATAGGGGAGGGTCTGGGTGGGCATCTGTCCGCGGTGGCGGCTCTGGCGCTGGACGTGGACCCCACTCCATAATTGTCTTAGTCCACCTCCTTAGCGACCCTTGAGTGGCGACCCTCGCCGCTAACCTTGGCCTAGGAAACCTAACAACGGACCCCACTGGACTGAGGGGCAGCTCCGGACTGAGGTAGCTCAGGACTGAGGGGTAGCTCGGGACTGAGGGGAAGCTCAGGACTGAAGGGAAGCTCAAGAGGAAGCTCAGGACTGAGAGGAAGCTCAGGACTGAGAGGAAGCTCAGGACTGAAAGGAAGCTCAGGACTGAAAGGAAGCTCCGGCAGGTTGATGGATCTAGCAGATCCTGGCTGGCTGGTGGTTCCGGCAGATCCTGGCTGACTGGCAGATCCTGGCTGAATGGCGAATCCTGGCAGTTCTGGCAGATCCTGGCTGAGTGGCGGATCCTGGCAGACTGGTGGATCCTGGCAGACTGGCGGATCCTGGCTGGCTGGCGGATCTAGCTGATCCTGGCAGACTGGCGGCACTTGCGGCGCTGGACAGACTGGCGGCACTGGGCAGACTGGCGGCACTGGCGGCGCTGGGCAGACTGACGGCACTGGCGGCGCTGGGCAGACTGACGGCACTGGCGGCGCTGGGCAGACTGACGGCACTGGCGGCGCTGGGCAGACTGACGGCACTGGCAGCGCTGGGCAGACTGACGGCACTGGTGGCGCTGGGCAGACTAGCGGCGCTGGGCAGACTGGCGGCACTGGGCAGACTGGCGGCACTGACGGCGCTGGGCAGACTGGCGGCACTGACGGCACTGGGCAGACTGGCGGCACTGGCGGCGCTGGGCAGACTGGCGGCACTGGCGGCGCTGGGCAGACTGGCGGCACTGGAAGAGTCTGGTTGACTGACGGATCTGGAAGAGTCTGGTTGACTGGCAGATCTGGAAGAGTCTGGTTGACTGGCAGATCTGGAAGAGTCTGGTTGACTGGCAGATCTGGAAGAGTCTGGTTGACTGGCAGATCTGGAAGAGTCTGGTTGACTGGCAGATCTGGAAGAGTCTGGCTGACTGACGGATCTGGAAGAGTCTGGCTGACTGGCGGATCTGGAAGAGTCTGGCTGACTGACGGATCTGGAAGAGTCTGGCTGACTGGCAGATCTGGAAGAGTCTGGCTGACTGGCGGATCTGGAAGAGTCTGGTTGACTGGCAGATCTGGAAGAGTCTGGCTGACTGGCGGATCATGGCAGACTGACTGATCTGGCTGCTCCATGCTGACTGGCGGCTCTGGCTGCTCCACGCTGACTGGCGGCTCTGGCTGCTCCATATAGGCTGACAGCTCTGGCGGCTTCTTACAGACTGGCAGCTCTGGCGGCTCCGTGCAGACTGGCAGCTCCGTGCAGACTGGCAGCTCCGTGCAGACTGGCAGCTCCGTGCAGACTGGCGGCTCCTTGCAGACTGACAGCTCTGTGCAGACTGGCAGCTCCTTGCAGACTGGCAGCTCCTTGCAGACTGGCACCTCTGGCTGCTCCATGCAGACTGACATCTCCGGCTGCTTCATGCAGACTGGCAGCTCTGGCTGCTCCATGTAGACTGACAGCTCTGGCTGCTTCATGCAGATTGACAGCTCTGGCTGCTCCATGCAGGCTGGCAGCTCTGGCTGCTCCATGCAGGCTGGCAGCTCTGGCTGCTCCATGCAGGCTGGCAGCTCTGGCTGCGCTGAACAGACAAGAGACTCCAGCAGCGCTGTAGAGGAGGAAGGCTCTGGCTGCGCTGAACAGGCGGGAGACTCCGACAGCGCTGGAGAGGTGAGGCGCACTTTAGGCCTGATGCGTGGTGCTGGTACTGGACCGAGAACACGCACAGGAAGCCTGGTGCGGGGAGCTGCCACCGGAGGGCTGGTGTGTGAAGGTGGTACTGGATAGACCGGACCGTGCAGGCGCACTGGAGCTCTTGAGCACCGAACCTGCCCAACCTTACCTGGCTCGATGCCCACTCTAGCCCGGCCGACACGAGGAGCTGGAATATACCACACCGGGCTATGCACCCGCACTGGGGACACCGTGCGCACCACTGCATAACATGGTGCCTGCCCGGTCTCTCTAGCCCCCTGGTAAGCACAGGGAGTTTGCGCAGGTATCCTACCTGGCGTAGCCATACTCCCTGTGAGCCCCCCCCAATAAATTTTTGGGGCTGACTCTCGGGCTTCCGTCCGCGCCGCCGTGCTTGCTTCGCCAACCTCATTCTCCGATAACCTTCCGCGCACTGCTCCATCGAATCCCAGGCGGGCTCCGGCACTCTCCCTGGGTCGACCGCCCACCTGTCTATCTCCTCCCAAGAAGTATAGTCCATACTGTACTCCTCTTTGGGCTGCTCCTGTTGCCTCCTCTCCTGCTGCACCTGTTGCCTCTCCTGCTGCTCCTGCCTGTTGACACGCTGCTTGGTCCGGTTGTGGTGGGTGATTCTGTAACGGTTCTCTTGTGGTGAAGGAGAGTCGGACCAAAATGCGGCGTGTAGATTGCGATCCATGTTTAATAAACAAACGTAAAAACACGAATCAATACAAACACTACAAAACAAAGAACGTAACGAAAACCGAAACAGTCCTATCTGGTGCAAACACAGAGACAGGAACAATCACCCACAAACACACAGTGAAACCCAGGCTACCTAAATATGGTTCCCAATCAGAGACAATGACTAACACCTGCCTCTGATTGAGAACCATATCAGGCCAGACATAGAAATAGACAAACTAGACATGAAACATAGAATGCCCACCCAGCTCACGTCCTGACCAACACTAAAACAAGGAAAACACATACGAACGATGGTCAGAATGTGACAACATGTTCGTTTCTTCAAATGCAATCGCAAAAACCATCAAGCACTATGATGAAACTGGCTCTCATGAGCACCGCCACAGGAAAGGAAGTTACCTCTGCTACTGAGGATATGTTCATTAGAGAGTTACCAGCCTCAGTAATTGCAGGCAAAATAAATGCTTCACAGTGTTTAAGTAACAGACACATCTCAACATCAACTGTTCTGAGGAGACTGTGTGAATCAGGCCTTCATGGTCGAATTCCTGCAAAGAAACCACTACTAAAAGGCACTAATAACAAGAAGATACTTGCTTGTGTACAGAAACATGAGAAAGAGACATTAGACTGGTGGGAATCTGTCCGTTGGGCTGATGATTCCAATTTTGAGATTTTTGGTTCCAACCGCCGTGTCTTTGTGAGATGCAGAGTAGGTGAACGGATGGTCTCTGCATGTGTGGTTCCCACCGTTAAGCATGGAGGAGGAGGTGTAATTTTGTGGGGGTGGTTTGCTGGGGATACTGTCTGTGAATTATTTTGAATTCAAGGCACACTTAACCAGCAAGGCTACCACAGACTTCTGCAGCGATACGCCATCCCATCTGGTTTGCGCTTAGTGGGACTGTCATTTGTTTTTCAACAGGACAATGACCCAACACACCTCCAGCTTGTGTAAGGGCTATTTGACCAAGGAGAGTGATGGAATACTGCATCAGATGACCTGGTCTCCACAATCACCTGACCTCAACCCAATTGAGATGGTTTGGGATGAGTTGGACCGCAGAGTGAAGGTAAAGCAGCCAACAAGTGCTCAGCATATGCGGGAACTCCTTCAAGACTGTTGGAAAAGCATTCCAGTGAAGCTGGTTGAGAGAATGCCAAGAGTGTGCAAAGCTGTCACCAAGGCAAAGGGTTTGAATAATCTAAAATCTAAAACATATTTTGATTTGTTTAACACTTTTTTGCTTACTACATGATTCTATTTGTGTTATTTCATAGGTTTGATGTCTTCAGTATTATTCTACAATGTAGAAAATAGTAAAAATAAAGAAAAGCCCTTGAATCAGTAGGTGTGGCTAAACTTTTGACTGGTACTGTATGTATTTTTACTTAGTTGACAATGTAATGTATATGCTTACTGATACTCTTAGTTCCTTGTGCTCATTTCTTTTGAGCACAAGCATAATATGGCAGAGGCTTGTGCACAAGCATTAGTGTAATTTAACTTTTAGATTTATAATTTTAATTTCTTTCTTTTTTTAACCACATAACAATGATTTTGAGAAACATAAACGTTATTATTGAAATGAAACTGTTCCTAGAAAATGCGCATATGAAACTCATAACTGACACGTAGATCGGTTGTAATGGTAAATCAAATCAACTGTAAGCTTCCCCAAACTTGAAATTCACATTCAGGAAAAAAAGCGACTGACCTTATGATCCTATAAGTGCGGGTTTAAAGTCAAGGCGGGTATGGGTCAAAACCGGGAGGACTAGAAACCAACAGAGAAGAGGAAAAAGCAGGAGCACAGAGTAACACGCTGGTTGATTTGACAAAGCACGATGAACTGGCACAGACAGGCAGAAAACACAGGTATAAATACCAATGGGGATAATGGGGAAGATGGGTGACACCTGGATGGGGTAGAGACAAGCACAAGGACAGGTGAAACAGATCAGGGTGTGACAGTACCCCCCCCCCCTCTCTAGGGCTGGGTCCAGGATGTCTCTAGCGAGGACCCAGCACTTCTCCACCGGGCCATAACCCTCGCAGTCGACCAGGTACTGGAAATCCCTGATACTTCTTAGTTCCACAGTCGAACACTCAGGAGGCGTCTCACCGTGTATGCCGGATGGTTATCGATGACACGGGGGGTAGGCCTGGAAACAGAAGACAAAGGACTGTGAGACATGGGTTTAATCCTAGACACATGGAACGTAGGGTGAATACGGAGGGTACGGGGTAACAAAAGACAAACAGCCGTGGAACTAAGGACTCTAGAGATGGGGAAAGGGCCAATGAAATGAGGGAAAAGTTTGCGAGACTCCACCCGAAGGGGCAGGTCCCGTGTGGATAGCCATACCCTCTGCCCAATGCGATAGCGAGGATCTGGAGTCCGGCAGCGGTCTGCTCGACGACGATACCTGGAGTTGGTCTTAAGAAGCGCCGCCCAAGCTCTTCTCCAGGTACACCGACAGTGGCAGAAGAACATCTGGGCCGAGGGTATGTTGACTTCCTGCTCTTGTTCTGGGAAGAGCGGAGGCTCATACCACATGGAGCACTCGAAAGGGGAGAGTCCCGTGGCCGAACAGGGAAGAATGTTCCGGGCAAACTCCACCCAGACCAGTTGTCGGCTCCAGGTAGTGTGGTTGGTCGAGACAAGGCATCTTAATAAGGTTGTTGTTGTGCTGCACCATGAGCTGGGCCATCTCTTTGGCAGAGGATAGTTTGGGGAGAGGGATGAAATGGGCGGCTTTGGAAAACCAATCCACTACCGTCAGAATGATGGTGTTGCCATCAGACGAAGGGAGCCTAATGACAAAGTCCAGGAAGATATGGGACCAGGGACAATGAGGGACAGGTAGTGGCTGAAGGAGGCTGGAAGGGGCTTTGCCATGGAGTCTTATTCTGAGCACAAACTGTGCATGCGGCGACGAAGGCAGAGGCGTCAGGAACCATTGTGGCACACCAGAAACATTGCCGGAGGAAGGACAGGGTTCGACGGGAACCCAGATGACAGATAAGCCTGGAGGAATGAGCCCATTCCAGGACCCGGGACCGGACTGAATTAGGGACAAACAACCGGTTAGCCGGGCCCCCTCCAGGGGCAGGCTGGGAACATTGTGCCTTGCAGACCAGGGTCTCAATACCCCAGCCAACAGCAGCCACAAGGCATGAAGTAGGGAGGATGGTCTCGGAGTCAGAGGATTTGGCAGCGATACTGTACAGGTGTGAGAGGGCATCAGGTTTAACATTCTTGGAACCTGGGCGATAGGAAATGGTGAAGTTGAACCTGGTGAATAACAGAGCCCACCGGGCCTGCCTGAAGTTATGGTGCTTGGCTGTGCGGAGATGATCCAAATTCTTGTGTTCGGTCCAAACCAAAAACAGATGTTCTCCCTCCACCCAGTGTCTCCACTTCTCCAGTGCCATCTTGACCGCCAGGAGTTCTCGGTTACCAACGTCATTGTGAACTGATGCTTCAGGTCCACAAAGGCTCTGTCAACCGCTGGGAACCATGTGAACGGTACCTTGGGAGAGGTGAGTGCCGAGAGGGGGACTGCCAGGGTGCTGTAGCCTCGAATGAAACGCCGGTAGAAATTGGCAAACCCCAGGAAACTTTGCAGCTGCACCCTGGATGTAGGTTGGGGCCAATCCACTACTGCTTTCACCTTTTCTGGGTCCATCTGAACATTTCCTTCAGTGATGACATATCCCAGAAAGGATAGGATAGAACAGTGGAGCTCGCACTTCTCCCCTTTCACAAATAACTTGTTCTCCAAGAGGCGCTGAAGGATTTGTTGAACATGCAGGACGTGTTCTTGGGCAGATCGGGAAAAAAACAGGATGTCGTCGAGGTAGATGAACACGAAACGATTATCATGTCCTGGAGCACATTTTTTACCAGGGCCTGGAAGATCATCTGGGCATTAGTGAGTCCAAACGGCATGACCTGGTACTCATAATGTCCTCTGGCAGTGTTGAAGGCTGTCTTCCACTCATCCCCTTCGCATATCCGAACCAGGTGGTAGGCATTCCGAAGGTCCTGCTTGGAGAAGATGGTAGCCCCCTGGAGAGGTTCGAAAACCAAGGAGAGGATTGGTAGGGGGTAACGATTCTTGATCGTTATGTCATGCCTTGCTGAAGACCTCCAGGAGGTCATGGTGGTCTGTGGGGACAGCAGAGAAATCCGAGGCTTGACTTAAGCCCTGAGGAGGCCGTCTCGGGGAAGGCTGCTCTGCTTTGAGGCAATGAGTGAACTCGTGGTCCAGTCAATAACGGGGTTGTGTTTTTGGAGCCAAGAAAATCCCAAAACAGGAACATGGGGGGACTCAATGAGGAGAAGCTGTATAGCCTCTCCTCATTGATTTCCTGAAATCCACAGATTAACAGGAACAGTGCTGTGGGTAACTCTACCAATGGAGTGGCCATCCAGTGCTCTAGCGTCCATGGAAACAGAGAGGAGTTGAGTGGGGATACCTAATTCAGAAACTAGGGTAGGGTCCATAACTCTCATCTGCCCCAGAGTCAATGAGCACCCGGAAAGACTTAGACTGGTCTCCCCACAGATGTATCACAAAAAAGGGAGTGCGGTCTATGGGAATTAAAGGATTCCCAGTCTGGCTCACCAGAGTACTTGTACCTACTAAAGAAATAGGTTTCTTAACCGGGCAGGTGTCCCACAGCCCGACAGTACAAACAACTGTTGAAACTTAGCCTATGTGAGCGTTCGGGTCCTCCCTTCGGGTCCTCTCGGAAATACAGCCTTCGGGAATTCCGGATTCCTACAGAGATGAACAAGCCGCAGAGGATGAACGAGTGTGCCCAACACTAGACCTCTTCGCACTTCTGCATTCCTGTAGACGCCCATCATTCCTAAGAGTAAGGGCGATAAGGGAATCGAGGCCCAGCGGTAACTCCCGAGCTGCTAGCTCGTCTTATATTTCCTCTGAAACTCTGTGAAGGAAGGTATCAGAAAGGGACTCCAGATTCCAGGCACTCTCGGCGGCCAACGTGTGAAAATCTATGGCGTAGTCTGCCACACTATGGGAGTCTTGACGTAATTCCAGTAGTTTTCGGGCCGCCTCTCTCCCGGGTACTGGAGAATCGAACACCTTCCTCACCTCTGCCCTGAAATCTTCCAGATTACGACAGATGGAGGATTGTTGCTCCCAAACTGCCATAGTCCAGGAGAGCGCCCTTCCCGACATTAGCGTAATAATATACGCTATCTTCGGCTGGTCCGAAGGGATCGAAGATGGCTGTAGCTCAAAAATCAGGGAGCACTGAGAAAGAAAAGCCCCGCAGGTTCCAGGATTCCCAGAATATCGCTCCGGAGGAGGTAAGCGGGGTTCTCAGGGATAGCGTTAGGCTGTACAAACCCACCACTGATAGTAGACAGGTTCCTGGGTGGTTGGAGGTTCTCAGAGGTGGCAGGCTGCCTATGAGCTAACTCACTGATTTGCTCCATAAGAGCCTTAAACCACTGGTCGTGGCGTTCTGTCAGGGAACGAAGCCCTTCCAAAAGGTCCAGCAGTAGCTCCTCATGCCTCCCAGTGGTGACTCCCTACAGGGAGACAGCGTGGCGGAGCTGGTCCAACTCTGCCGTGACTGTCATGGCCAGTTCGTACTATAAGGGCACAGGGTGAGACCCAGATGCAGACCCGGGAGGCAGATGGTTCGAGTCTGATATTCATTAGTATCCAAGGGGCAGGAAAGAGAATGTTTGTGGACAGGCAAAAGATCATAACAAGGTCAGAGTCCAGGAGGTACAGAGTGGCAGGCACGCTCGAGGTCAGAGCAGACAGTATGGTCAGGCAGGCAGGTTCAGAGGCAAGGCTGGCAAGGGTCAAAACCGGGAGGACTAGAAACAAACAGAGAAGAGGAAAAGCAGGAGCACGGAGTAACACGCTGGTTGATTTGACAAAACAAGACGAACTGGCACAGACAGGCAGAAAACACATGTATAAATACCCAGGGGATAATGGGGAAGATGGGTGACACCTGGAGGGGGTAGAGACAAGCACAAGGACAGGTGAAACAGATCAGGGTGTGACAGATCCTACTTACACTTAGTTGTCAATTTTTACACTAGAATAACGGTGTCTGGCTCATATCGATGCCACATAGGTCGTTTTCAAAGGGATTTGTTCATTGCTTTTTAAGGCAGTCGCTCTTTATGTCCTCATCTTTTAGTGAAAGAAGCAACCAGTAGAGGTGAGTTGAATGGCTACCTGTCCTGTCCTGTCCTGTCCTCTCCTGTCCTGTGATTTAGAGAAATCTATGAATCACCAACTGTGGTTGACACCTCACAACATCTTCTAGAAACTACTCTCATCTTTCTCTCCCAGTCAGGTAACATTTTGACAATAAACCAGTGTCTGTCAGCTTGTGTGTCTCCAAATTGAATTGTGAGAGAGTGGACTAGTTCACACTCAGGTCAGAGGTGGCCCTTTCATGTGGCGCGCTGCAAGCCCGCTAAGAGGATAGTCTGTTTGTTTTCTATGCATGCATACGTTAAAGTATGTGTGTGTGTGTGTGTGTGTGTGTGTGTGTGTGTGTGTGTGTGTGTGTGTGTGTGTGTGTGTGTGTGTGTGTGTGTGTGTGTGTGTGTGTGTGTGTGTGTGTGGGTGTGTGTGTGTCTGTGTGCATGCATGTTGTTTACTAGCCGGTGAACTGAGCAATCTGATTAATAGTCGTTTCAATTTTCCTGAGTATCTCAAAGGGCAGTTCCTGCTGGCATATCTCTGCATGCTCTGCCTGGCTTAGTTTGTTCTGGGAGAGCTCTGAGGATGGAGAATAGTTGTATAGACAGTGTTATCTATCTAGCACCTAATTCTGGGATGACAATGCAAAGAGACCAGCTAGTTATCAGATCAGGTTTATTGGAGCTTTTCAATAGCCTAGTGAATAAAATACTTAATTTTCATCAAATAAAGAAAGCTATGTAATGAAGGTCCTCACGTTCGTTTTCCAACTGTCTCTCAGTTTATACTAGGTTACCTGGGTTTCCTGGGTTGACTCTCTGCTGCCAGTGATCCATGATGCCATCAGAATTCCTGCCATGTCTTCAAGTTTAGATTTGTTTCATTATTGAGACAAATCATACACCGACAAGGCTACCAGGCTATTACACAGACCTCTGAGAACAATTGCATTGTTGCTGGCTGCTGATACAAATGTAATATCAGCACAGTATCAGGAGAAGCAAATCAATATATCTATCCCCTCATTTTCTGCTCAACAGGAAAAACTGCAGAGTCAAAATTATACAAAAAAATGAAATATTTCAAAGTCAAGTAATGAATATTTTACCACTTGTTTTATTGGAAAATATAACACATCCGCTCTGAAACTTTGTCAGTATTCTTGGTGTGGTTCTTGCAGTGTTTTTCCAATATTGAGCATCTCCATACCTGAGTGACCTGAACGGTGGGACCTTCAACATCTGTGTGTGTGTGTGTGTGTGTGTGTGTGTGTGTGTGTGTGTGTGTGTGTGTGTGTGTGTGTGTCCATTTTTCCATGCTGCAGTAACAGGGCAGGGAACATCACAGAAGAGGGATGAATGGATGAACGGATGGACGAAGAGGATTTTATTAGATATCATATATCTGCATGGCCATGTTCCACAATACCAGTGCTGCAAAGATAGTCCAGACTATTCCTTAAGGTCAGTGTTTACTACACTGAGAACAAACCTCTTTCATTCTCATTGCCAAGCATTATGTAAATAGCCCATCTTATATCCTTCCTTGTATTTACTGCTCCCTTGCCTTTGGATTTTCTTCCTTATAAAAAGATTCCCGCCTGGCCATGGTGTGACACACACACGGAGGCACAGACCAGACATGGAGAGGAGTGGATCTGAAAGGAGCTGTTGGCGGGAGACTCTTATGTTGGGCCGTGCTCTGGTCAGACGGACATCAGCCAATACCTCTGAACTGAACAGCACTGAGACAACCACACACTCTCTGTCTCCTCTCCACCCATCCTGAACATAACAGACATCCTCTCCAGCTCTCTACAGAACTCTCCAGCTCTCTACAGAAATCTCCAGCTCTCTACAGAACTCTCCAGCTCTCTACAGACCTCTCCAGCTCTCTCCAGAACTCTCCAGCTCTCTACAGAACTCTCCAGCTCTCTACAGAACTCTCCAGCTCTCTACAGAACTCTCCAGTTCTCTCCAGCTCTCTACAGAACTCTCCAGCTCTCTACAGAACTCTCCAGTTCTCTCCAGCTCTTTACAGAACGCTCCAGCTCTCTACAGAACTCTCCAGCTCTCTACAGAACTTTCCAGTTCTCTCCAGCTCTCTACAGAACTCTCCAGCTCTCTACAGAACTCTCCAGTTCTCTCCAGCTCTTTACAGAACGCTCCAGCTCTCTACAGAACTCTCCAGCTCTCTACAGAACTCTCCAGTACTCTACAGAACTCTCCAGTTCTCTCCAGAACTCTCCAGTTCTCTACAGAACTCTCCAGCTCTCTCCAGCTCTTTACAGAACTCTCCAGCTCTCTACAGAACTCTCCAGTTCCCTCCAGCTCTCTACAGAAATCTCCAGCTCTCTTCTGAAATCTCCAGTTCTCTCCAGATCGCTCCAACAACCCACGGCTATGCTACAGTCTGGCCACTAGCTATAGACAAAGAGAGGGAGAGTAAAGGAAAGGATGGAGAGATGGAGGGAAAGCATATATTTGCCTTCAATCTCTGCTCTGTTCGCATGCTGTTTTGTTTTTGATTGGGTTGGGATGAAAGTTAATAGCAGTTGTTATTATAATCACAGTCCAAGTATTGATCCTTTCCATAAAATATACATAAAGAGCCCAAAGTGAGTAGTTTCCAGACGCTCAGTGAGACACAGAGAGACACACTGAAATGAGAACTTTCATTACGTTTCTCATCTCATTTCTTTCTGTTATTTGCTCACTCCCTCTCTTTGTAAAACATTCCATCCCAGAAGCCTTAGGGGGTACAGATAATCACTTTACTTTAGAGAAAGGGAGCTGGGCTGGAAAGCTACATTTCTTTGCCCTGCCTTCTGTGTTGTTCTGTGTGAAAGTCATTTACTTTGCGCTTGCCATTAGACTGCTTCTGCCATTTGCAAATGTGATGCAGTGGAGTGGCACTGTGTTCATCAGTATGGGCAATGCATTCCTTCAGTCAATTATCACCGGAGCTCTCCTCTGCCTGCTTATCCAGACACTAAGGCTGGTGTCAACCACCACTCAGCTCAACAATTAGGCTTTTAGGCCTTTGTGGTTCTGTTATGGTCGTGGTTTGGATGAGTGTCTGTGTGATGATTATGTTGTTTGTGGTCAGTACGTAGCTAATCAGTTTGTGGGCATTTTGTTATTGCTGTATGATCATTATGGTCCGATTCTAAAGTCAGAATCCAGTTGCAATGCAATCTCAGTGATGATCCTCAGCTCCCTGAGGTAACTGGTTTGAAGTCACTATGCAGAGCAGTAGCTGTGATCAGAGTGTGGTCAACAAGTGGTTACTATATGGTTACTATGTGGTTAGTCCATCAGTTAGTGGTCACTACATGAAAGCCCCCAGGTCTAAACATGTCGATCTAGTTCCACCTCCAGCCCTGTGGTGTCCACTGTCCTGCAGTGGGCTGCAGAGTCTCAGCTAACATTTATTGCCAGTTATGGACTGTATGAATAATAGATTCTGGTTCTATTTAAGATCCTGACGGGGACAAACTACCTAGGCCGGTACGTACAGGGCAATATCTCTCCTCCCTCCACTGCCAGAATAGGAGCCCTTGCACTGACAGTACTGCAGTCATTTATCCTCTTCTAATTTCTCTCTCTCTCTCTCTCTCTCTCTCTCTCTCTCTCTCTCTCTCTCTCTCTCTCTCTCTCTCTCTCCCTCTCCCTCTCCCTCTCTCTCTCTCTCTAACTCTCTCCTAACTATATCTCTCCTAACTCCCTCTCTTCTAACTCCCTCTCTCTCTCTCTCTCTCTCTCTCTCTCTCTTCCAACTCTCTCTCTCTCTCTCTCTCTCTCTCTCTCTCCCCTCTCTCTCTCTTTCTAACTCCCTCTCTCTCTCTTCTCTCCCTCTCTCTCTCTTCTAACTCCTCTCTCTCTTCTAACTCCTCTCTCTCTCTCTCAAACTCCCTCTCTCTCTCTCTCTCTCTCTCTCTAACTCTCTCTCTCTCTTCTAACTCCCTCTCTCTCTCCAAACTCCCTCTCTCTCTTCTAACTCTCTCTCTCTCTCTCTCTCTCTCTTCTAACTCTCCTCTCTCTCTTCTAACTCCTCTCTCTCTTCTAACTCTCTCTCTCTCTCTCTCTCTAACTCTCTCTCTCTCTCTCTCTCTCTCTCTCTCTCTCTCTTCTAACTCAATTCAATTCAATTCAAGGGCTTTATTGGCATGGGGAAAATGTGTTAACATTGCCAAAGCAAGTGAGGTAGATAATATATAAAGTGAATATTTAAAGTGAAATATACAATAAAAATTAACAGTAAACATTACACATACAGAAGTTTCAAAACAATAAAGACATTACAAATGTCATATTATATATATACAGTGTTTTAACAATGTACAAATGGTAAAGGACACAAGATAAAATAAATAAGCATAAATATGGGTTGTATTTACAATGGTGTGTGTTCTTCACTGGTTGCCCTTTTCTCGTGGCAACAGGTCACAAATCTTGCTGCTGTGATGGCACACTGTGGAATTTCACCCAGTAGATATGGGAGTTTATCAACATTGGATTTGTTTTCGAATTCTTTGTGGATCTGTGTAATCTGAGGGAAATATGTCTCTCTAATATGGTCATACATTGGGCAGGAGGTTAGGAAGTGCAGATCAGTTTCCACCTCATTTTGTGGGCAGTGAGCACATAGCCCGTCTTCTCTTGAGAGCCATGTCTGCCTACGGCGGCCTTTCTCAATAGCAAAGCTATGCTCACTGAGTCTGTACATAGTCAAAGCTTTCCTTAATTTTGGGTCAGTCACAGTGGTCAGGTATTCTGCCGCTGTGTGCTCTCTGTGTAGGGCCAAATAGCATTCTAGTTTGCTCTGTTTTTTTGTTAATTCTTTCCATTGTGTCAAGTAATTATCTTTTTGTTTTCTCATGATTTGGTTGGGTCTAATTGTGCTGCGCCAATTCGTTGATATATATGTTGAAGAGGGTGGGGCTTAAGCTGCATCCCTGTCTCACCCCAAGACCCTGTGTGAAGAAATGTGTGTGTTTTTTGCCAATTTTAACCGCACACTTGTTGTTTGTGTACATGGAATTTATAATGTTGTATGTTTTACCCCCAACATCACTTTCCATCAGTTTGTATAGCAGACCCTCATGCAAAATTGAGTTGAAGGCTTTTTTGAAATCAACAAAGCATGAGAAGACTTTGCCTTTGTTTTGGTTTGTTTGGTTGTCTATTAGGGTGTGCAGGGTGAATACATGGTCTGTTGTACGGTAATTTGGTAAAAAGCCAATTTGACATTTGCTCAGTACATTGTTTTCATTGAGGAAATGTACGAGTCTGCTGTTAATGATAATGCAGAGGATTTTCCCAAGGTTACTGTTGACGCATATTCCACTGTAGTTATTGGGGTCAAATTTGTCTCCACTTTTGTGGATTGGGCTGATCAGTCCTTGGTTCCAAATATTGGGGAAGATGCCAGAGCTAAGGATGATGTTAAAGAGTTTTAGTATAGCCAATTGGAATTTGTTGTCTGTATATTTGATCATTTCATTGAGGATACCATCAACACCACAGGCCTTTTTGGGTTGGAGGGTTTTTATTTTGTCCTGTAACTCATTCAATGTAATTGGAGAATCCAGTGGGTTCTGGTAGTCTTTATTAATTGATTCTAAGATGTGTATTTGATCATGTATATGTTTTTGCTCTTTATTCTTTGTTATAGAGCCAAAAAGATTGGAGAAGTGGTTTACCCATACATCTCCATTTGGATAGATAATTCTTTGTGTTGTTGTTTGTTTAGTGTTTTCCCATTTTCCCAGAAATGGTTCGAGTCTATGGATTCTTCAATTACATTGAGCTGATTTCTGACGTGCTGTTCCCTCTTTTTCCGTAGTGTATTTCTGTATTGTTTTAGTGATTCACCATAGTGAAGGCAGAGACTCAGGTTTTCCAGGTCTCTATGTTTTTGGTTGGACAGGTTTTTCAATTTCTTTCTTCGATTTTTGCATTGTTCATCAAACCATTTGTCATTGTTGTTCATTTTCTTCGGTTTTCTATTTGAGATTTTTAGATTTGATAGGGAAGCTGAGAGGTCAAATATACTGTTCAGATTTTCTACTGCCAACTTTACACGTTCACTGTTGCAGTGGAATTTTTTACCCAGGAAATTGTCTAGAGGGGATTGAATTTGTTGTTGCCTAATTGTTTTTTGGTAGGTTTCCAAACTGCATTCCTTCCATCTATAGCATTTCTTAATGTTACTCAGTTCCTGTGGCTTTGATGCCTCGTGATTGAGTATTGCTCTGTTCAAGTAGACTGTGATTTTGCTATGGTCTGATAGGGGTGTCAGTGGGCTGACTGTGAACGCTCTGAGAGACTCTGGGTTGAGGTCAGTGATAAAGTAGTCTACAGTACTACTGCCAAGAGATGAGCTATAGGTGTACCTACCATAGGAGTCCCCTCGAAGCCTACCATTGACTATGTACATACCCAGCATGTGACAGAGCTGCAGGAGTTGTGACCCACTTTTGTTTATTATGTTGTCAAAGTTGTGCCTAGGGGGGCATATGTGGTAGGGAATGCTGTCACCTGCAGGCAGGAGTTTGTCCCCCTGTGTGCTGAGGATGTCAGGTTCTTGTCCGGTTCTGGCATTTAGGTCGCCACAGACTAGTACATTTCCCTGGGCCTGGATATGATTCATTTTCCCCTCCAGGATGGAGGAGCTGTCTTCATTAAAGTATGGGGAGTCTTGTGGGGGATATAGGTAGCACACAGGAGGACATTTTCTCTGTTGAGATCATTTCCTTTTGAATTTCTTAGCTATATGCAAAATGTTCCTGTTTTGATTAATTTAATGGAGTGAGTTAGGTCTGCTCTATACCAAATTAACATACCCCCTGAGTCCCTTCCCTGTTTCACACCTGGTAGTTTGGTGGATGGGACTACCAGATCTCTGTAACCTAGAGGGCAACCAGAGGGTCCGTCTCCTCTATACCAGGTTTCTTGCAGGATGACAATGTCTGTATTACCGATTTCTTTGGTGAAGTCCGGGTTGCTGCCCTTTAGGCCAAAGGCAGATGACCTCAGATCTTGGATATTCTAGGATGATATAGTGAAGGCTTTTTGTTCCATAAAGTGTCCAATGTTGTTGGTCGTGGTTTGGCCCCTCTCTCCCTCTCTCTCTCTCTCTGTTTTCTAACTCCCTTTCCATCCCTCTCTCTCTCTCTCTCGTTCTCTTTCTCTCTCTCTCCCTCTGTTTTCTAACTCCCTTTCCATCCCTCTCTCTCTCTCTCTCTCTCTCTCTCTCTCTCTCTCTCTCTCTCTCTCTCTCTCTCTCTCTCTCTCTCTCTCGCTCTCTTTCTCCCTCTCTCTCTCTCGCTCTCTCTCCCTCTGTTTAATAACTCCCTTTCTCCCTCTCTCCCTTTGTTTTCTAACTCTCTCTCTCCCTCTGTTTTCTAACTCTCCCTCTCTCTCACTCTGTCTCTCTCTTTCTCCCTCTCTCCCTTTGTTTTCCAACTCTCTCTCCCTCTATTTTCTAACTCTCTCTCTCTCTCTCTCTCTCTCTCACACACACTCTCTCTCTCTCTCACTCTGTCTCTCTCTTTCTCTCTGTCTCCCTCTGTTTTCTAACTCCCTCTCTCCCTCTCTCCCTTTGTTTTCCAACTCTCTCTCCCTCTATTTTCTAACTCTCTCTCTCTCTCTCTCTCACACACACTCTCTCTCTCTCTCTCTCTCTCTCTCTCTCTCTCCCTCTCCCTCTCCCTCTCCCTCTCCCTCTCTCTCTCTCTCTCTCTCTCTCTTTCTCTCTCTCTCCCTCTGTTTTCTAACTCTCTCTCGCTCTCTCTCTCATTCTCTCTCTCTCCCTCTGTTTTATAACTCCCTTTCTCCCTCTCTCCCTTTGTTTTCTAACTCTCTCTCCCTCTGTTTTCTAACTCTCTCTCTCTTTCTCTCTCTCTCCCTCTGTTTTCTATCTTCCTTTCACTCCCTCTCTCTCGCTCTCTCTATCTCTCACTCTCTCTCCCTCTGTTTTCTAACTCCCTTCCCCTCCCTCTCTCTCTCTCTCTCCCTCCCTCTGTTTTCTAACTCTCTCTCGCTCTCTCTCTCTTTCTCTCTCTCTCCCTCTGTTTTCTAACTCCCTCTCTCCCTCTCTCCCTTTGTTTTCTAACTCTCTCTCTCCCTCTGTTTTCTAACTCCCTCTCTCTTTCTCTCTCTCTCGCCCTCTCTCGTTCTCTTTCTCTCTCTCTCTCTCTCTATGTTATCTAATTCCCTTTCCCTCCCTCTCCCTCTCCCTCTGTTTTCTAACTCTCTCTCTCTCTCGCTCTCCTTCTGTCTCTCTCTTTCTCTCTCCCTCTGTTTTCTAACTCTCTCTCGCTCTCTCTCTCATTCTCTCTCTCTCCCTCTGTTTTATAACTCCCTTTCTCCCTCTCTCCCTTTGTTTTCTAACTCTCTCTCTTTCTCTCTCTCTCCCTCTGTTTTCTAACTCCCTTTCCCTCCCTCTCTCTCTCTCTCGCTCTCTCTCTCTCACTCCCTTTCTCTCTCTCTCCCTCTGTTTTCTAAATCCCTCTCTCCCTTTGTTTTCTAACTCTCTCTCTCCCTCTATTTTCTAAGGATCTCTCTCCCTCTGTTTTCCAACTCTCTCTCTCTCCCTTTGTTTTCTAATGCTCCCTCTCTCCCTCTGTTTTCTAACACTCCCTCTTTCTAACTCCCTCTCTCCCTCTCTCCCTTTGTTTTCTAACTATTTCTCTCTCCCTCTGTTTCATAACTCTCTCCCTCCCTTCCTTTGTTTTCTAACTCTCTCTCTCTCTCTCTCTCTCTCTCCCTCTGTTTTCTAACTCTCTCTCGCTCTCTCTCTCATTCTCTCTCTCTCCCTCTGTTTTATAACTCCCTTTCTCCCTCTCTCCCTTTGTTTTCTAACTCTCTCTCTCCCTCTGTTTTCTAACTCTCTCTCTCTCTTTCTCTCTCTCTCCCTCTGTTTTCTAACTCCCTTCCCCTCCCTCTCTCTCTCTCTCCCTCTGTTTTCTAACTCTCTCGCTCTCTCTCATTCTCTCTCTCTCCCTCTGTTTTATAACTCCCTTTCTCCCTCTCTCCCTTTGTTTTCTAACTCTCTCTCTCCCTCTGTTTTCTAACATTCTCTCTCTCTCTCTTTCTCTCTCTCTCCCTCTGTTTTCTAACTTCCTTTCCCTCCATCTCTCTCTCTCTCTCTCTCTCTCCCTCTGTTTTCTAACTCCCTTCCCCTCCCTCTCTCTCCCTCTGTTTTCTAACTCTCTCTCACTCTCTCTCTCTTTCTCTCTCTCTCCCTCTGTTTTCTAACTCCCTCTCTCCCTCTCTCCCTTTGTTTTCTAACTCTCTCTCTCCCTCTGTTTTCTAACTCCCTTTCCCTCCCTCTCCCTCTCCCTCTGTTTTCTAACTCTCTCTCTCTCTCCTTCTGTCTCTCTCTTTCTCTCTCCCTCTGTTTTCTAACTCCCTCTCTCCCGCTCTCCCTCTGTTTTCTAACTCTCTCTCGCTGTCTCTCTCTCTCTCTCTCTCTCTCTCTCTCTTTCTCTCTCACTCTCTTTCTCTCTCTCTCCCTCTGTTTTCTAACTCCCTTTCCCTCCCTCCCTCTCTCTCTCTCTTGCTCTCTCTCTCTCTCTCACTCCCTTTCTCTCTCTCTCCCTCTGTTTTCTAAATCCCTCTCTCCCTTTGTTTTCTAACTCTCTCTCTCTCCCTCTGTTTTCTAAGTCTCTCTCTCCCTCTGTTTTCCAACTCTCTCTCTCCCTCTGTTTTCTAATGCTCCCTCTCTCCCTCTGTTTTCTAACACTCCCTCTTTCTAACTCCCTCTCTCCCTTTGTTTTCTAACTATCTCTCTCTCCCTCTGTTTCATAACTCTCTCCCTCCCTTCCTTTGTTTTCTAACTCTCTCTCTCTCGCTCTCTTTCTCTCTCTCTCTCTCTCTTTCTCTCTCTCTCCCTCTGTTTTCTAACTTCCTTTCCCTCCCTCTCTCTCCCTCTGTTTTCTAACTCTCTCCCTCCATCCCTTTGTTTTCTAACTCTCCCCCTCCCTCCCTTTGTTTTCTAACTCTCTCTCTCTCTTTGTTTTCTAACCCCCCTCTCTCTCTCCCTCTGTTTTCTAACTCT
>NC_056442.1:44707754-44785254 GCF_018296145.1 Oncorhynchus tshawytscha
TCTAACTCCCTCTCTCCCTCTCTCCCTTTGTTTTCTAACTCTCTCTCTCCCTCTGTTTTCTAACTCCCCCTCTCTCTCTCCCTTTGTTTTATAACTCTCTCCCCCTCTCTCTCTCTCCCTCTCTCTCCCTCTGTTTTCTAACACCACTCTCTCTCTCCCTCTGTTATCTAACTCCCTATCTCTCTCTCTCTCTCCCTCTCTCTCTCCCCCTCTCTCGCTCTCTTTCTCTCTCTCTCCCTCTGTTTTCTAACTCCCTTTCCCTCCCTCTCTCTCTCCCTTTGTTTTCTAATTCTCTCTCTCTCACTCTGTTTTCTAACTCCCCCTCTCTCTCCCTCTGTTTTCTACCTCCCTCTCTCCCTCTCTCCCTCTGTTTTCTAACTCCCCCTCTCTCTCTCTCCCTCTTTTCTAACTCCCTCTCTCCCTCTCTCCCTTTGTTTTCTAACTCTCTCTCTCCCTCTGTTTTCTAACCCTCTCCCTTTGTTTTATAGCTCTCCCCCTCTCTCTCTCCCTCTCTCTCCCTCTGTTTTCTAACACCACTCTCTCTCTCCCTCTGTTATCTAACTCCCTATCTCTCTCTCCCTCTCTCTCTCCCCCTCTCTCGCTCTCTTTCTCTCTCTCTCCCTCTGTTTTCTAACTCCCTTTCCCTCCCTCTCTCTCTCCCTCTGTTTTCCAACTCCCTCTCTCCCTCTCTCCCTTTCTTTTCTAACTATCTCGCTCCCTCTGTTTCATAACTCTCTCCCTCCCTCCCTTTGTTTTATAACTCTCCCCCTCCCTCCCTTTGTTTTATAACTCTCTCTCTCTCCCTTTGTTTTCTAACCCCCCTCTCTCCCTCTGTTTTCTAACTCCTTTCCATCCCTCTCTCTCTCCCTTTGTTTTCTAACTCCCTCTCTCTCTCTCCCTTTGTTTTCTAACTCCCCCTCTCTCTCTCTCCCTATTTCTTCTAACTCCCTCTCTGTCTCTCTCCCTTAGTTTTCTAACTCTCTCTCTCTACCTCTGTTTTCTAACTCTCTATCTCTACCTCTGTTTTCTAACTCCCTCTCTCTCTCTCCCTCTCCCTCTCTCTCTCACTCTCCCTCTCCCTGTCTCTCTCTCCCACTCCCTGTTTTCTAACTCCCTCTCTCTGTCTCTCTCTCTCTCGCTCCCTGTTTTCTAACTCTCTCTCTCTGTCTCTCTCTCTCAAACACCTCCTCCCCCTCCTTCTCCCTCCTTCTCTGTTCTAACTCCCCCTCTCTGTCTCTCTGTCTCTTTTTATCTCTCTTTTCTAACGTTCTCTCTCCGTTTTCTTTTCTATACTCTACTCTACCACCTTCTGACTCTCTGCACTACTGTTTTAAGAACTGGAGTAATTCCAGTAAATGTGAAGGGTTTTGTAGAAGCATGGAGCCAGGCTGCTATATGACGGATGGTGGGACCTCTAGCCAATAGAGGAGCCGGTTGGAATTGATCTGCGGTTTCATAGCAGCACAGCCCTTAGTGTCATAACTGACCAGACCATTAGGATACAAGGTATACTTCTATAGTACATCTATTAGTGAATTGAGCCATACACCACGATCAATGCTTATGATATTGGGCCATTGTGTCTGGCAAGAGGCTTCGATATATTAGCCTGCATAGCTGGTATAGGGAAAGGGAGGGGGAGAAGCAGGTAGGGGTAGGGAGAGGGAGAAGGTGAGAGCGAGAGGGAGAGGCAGGGAGGGGTAGGGAGAGAGTCAATGGAGCGGGAGAGGGAGGGGGAGAGGCAGGCAGGGGTAGGGAGGGGTAGGGAGAGGGAGAAGGTGAGAGAGAGGGAGAGGGAGCGGCAGGGAGGGGTAGGGAGAGAGTCAAGGGAGAAGGAGAGGGAGGGGGGGAGAGGCAGGAAGGAGTAGGGAGGGGTAAGGAGAGGGAGAAGGTGAGAGAGAGAGGGGAGGGGAGAGGCAGGGAGGAGTAGGGAGGGGTAGGGAGAGGGAGAAGGCGAGAGAGAGAGGGAGAGGGGGAGAGGCAGGGAGGAGTAGGGAGGGGTAGGGAGAGGGAGAAGGCGAGAGAGAGAGGGAGGGGGGAGAGGCAGGGAGGGGTAGGGAGGGGTAGGGAGAGGGAGAAGGCGAGAGAGGAAGAGGGGAGAGGCAGGGAGGGGTAGGGAGAGGTAGGGAGAGGGAGAAGGCGAGAGAGAGAGGGAGAGGGGAGAGGCAGGGAGGAGTAGGGAGGGGTAGGGAGAGGGAGAAGGTGAGAGAGAGGGAGGGGGAGAGGCAGGGAGGGGTAGGGAGAGGGAGAAGGCGAGAGAGAGAGGGAGAGGGGAGAGGCAGGGAGGAGTAGGGAGGGGTAGGGAGAGGGAGAAGGCGAGAGAGAGAGGGAGGGGGAGAGGCAGGGAGGGGTAGGGAGAGAGTCGAGGGACGGGGAGAGGGAGGGGAGAGGCAGGCAGGGGTATGGAGGGGTAGGGAGAGGGAGAAGGCGAGAGAGAGAGGGGAGGGGAGAGGCATGGAGGGGTAGGGAGAGAGTCAAGGGAGAGGGGGAGGGGGGGGAGAGGCAGGCAGGGGTAGGGAGAGAGTCAAGGGAGAGGGAGGAGGAGAGGCAGGCAGGGGTAGGGAGAGGGAGAATGCGAGAGAGAGAGAGGGAGAGGGAGAGGCAGGGAGGAGTAGGGAGAGAGTCAAGGGAGAGGGAGAGGGGAGGGGAGAGGCAGGCAGGGGTAGTGAGGGGTATGGAGAGGGAGAAGGTGAAAGAGAGGGAGAGGGGAGAGGCAGGGAGGGGTAGGGAGGGGTAGGGAGAGGAAGGGGAGAGGCAGTGAGAGAGAGGGAGAATGTGAGAGAGAAATGGAGAAAAAGTACATCCATATGCATGGCTGTGCAGTTCAGTTGGCTTTAGCTGGTAGAGCTTCTGCAACATCAACAGATCAATCACACACACACACACACACACACACACACACGTCTACGTCATGAGCCATGGGCAGCTCCTAACTCAGGTCAGCCTATTTCAGCACCACGGACAGCAACATTCCTCACTTATATTATGTACTATAGTTCTTTGTGTGCCTCCATATCTTTAGTCTCTAGTTCTGCTGCATCTTTGCTCCTGCTTGCTGCCTGCTCTTGCTTGGCTTCTTCAAGGCCATTACAATTATACAGCCTGTCAGTGAATTTGTGAGCAAAAAAAAAGAAGAAAAATGGAAATCCATGTAAACAAGCAGTAGATTGGGATGACTACAGTACAACACTCTGACGTGAGGCACACTAACACTGTAAAGTCCTGTAGTCTGCATGCTGCCAACAGAGAGACAGGAACACTGATGAGTTACATGGTCACTATCCCTCTCTCCTCTCTCTCTCTTCATCCTCCTCTCCGTCTTCCTTTACTTTCGGAACATAGAACTACTCTCCATCATAGTCTCAAATATGCATACAGACCTCAATCAAAGTTTCTCAAACAGAAATAGATTGAAATAGATAGAGAATGGTGTTGTTAAAGGAGCCATAGAATGGATGCAGGGCACGATGTTCTGTTGATTGACAATATGAATGGAGGTCTATGTAAAGCTTGCCTGCAGCCTGAGCCTAACAAAGACATTGTGCTGGGAGGGAAAGAGAGAAAAAGAGAGAGGGGGGATAGAGTGATTACTAGCTGCCCAGCTGCTAGAGCCCTGAGAGATATTCATTCTCAATTGGTATTTCAGATTGGCTTTTCAAATACAGCTATTGCTATTACGTACCATCCATTTCCATTCACTCTAGAACCGTTTCACACCACTAGAGTTGAACTATTTCTATTACTCAATGATCACTGAGGTAATTATTCAACAGGACATGACTGAAGTACGCTAAGTGACACAGGGGTTCTTAGTCAGAGGAATAGAAAGAAGAAGACAAGAAGAGACAGCATTTTGAGGAATGGAGGATTTTAAGAGAGTCCCGCTATCTGCTTTCAGCTCCCTCTTCCTTGAGCCTCAGCCCAGCCTCCCTAAAGTGCTTTACTTCCATGTTATATTGTGTGTTCTCTCTAGTACCCCTACTTATATGGCCCAGATGTGGATCAAGCAGATTCCCAGAATGAGAGTCTGTGTCAGTATGGAGTGGAGATTTAATGGTAAAGGATGGAGGGATGACTTCAGGGGAGGAAAGGGTTGGAGGATATAGGGATGGATGGAGGAAGAGTGGAAAAGATTCACCTCATAGACACGCTGTTTGGAGTGGAAGATGAGCAATATGAGGAGAATGGAGAGAGGGGAGGAAGGAGAGATGGAGGACAGTTAGGCCAAAGGGAGGGAGAGAGAGAGAGAGTAGGGAAATTCATCCTGGAATTTCCAAGAGCTGAGGTTGTCTGCCATTGGCCTAATGAGCAAGAACCTGAAGAACCTGAGCAAGAACCAAACAATTGAAATACAGACATTGTCATCCTACAAGAAACATGGTATAGAGGAAATGGACCCACTGGTTGCCCTCTAGGTTACAGAGAGCTGGTAGAACCATCCACCACACTATCCGGTGTGAAACACGGAAGGAACTCTAATTTGGTAATTTGGTATAGAACAGACCTAACTCACTTTATTAAATAAATAAACAGGAACATTTTACATTTGGCTAAACATTCAAAAGGAAATGATCTCAGCAGAGAAAAACAGAGAAAAATATCCTCCTGTGTGCTACCTATATCCCCCACTAGAATCCCCATACTTTAATGAAGACAGCTTCTCCATCCTGGAGGGGGAAATCAATCATTTCCAGACCCAAGGAAATGTACTAGTCTGGGATGATCTAAATGCCAGAACTGGACAGGAACCTGACACCCTCAGCACACAGGGGGACAACCACCTACCTGGAGGTGACAGCATTCCTTATGACAACATAACTAACAAAATTCCTGCATAACCATCACAATTCCTGCAGCTCTGTCACATGCTGGGTATGTACATAGTCAATGGTAGGCTTCGAGGGGACTCCTATGGTAGGTGCACCTATAGCTCATCTCTTCACAGTAGGACTGTAGACTACTTTATCACTGACCTCAACCCAGAGTCTCTCAGAGCGTTCACAGTCAGCCCACTGACACCCCTATCAGACCACAGCAAAATCACAGTCTAATTGAACAGAGCAATACACAATCATGAGGCATCAAAGACAAAGGAACTGAATAATATTAAGAAAGGCTATAGTAGTGTGAAAGTAGTGTGGAAACCTACCAAAAAACAATTAGGCAACAACAAATTCAATCATTTTTAGACAACTTCCTAGACAAAACATTCCACTGTAATAGCAAAGGTGTAAACTTGGCAGTAGAAAACTTAAACAATATATTTGACCTCTCAACTTCCCTATCAAATCTTAAAATGTCAAACAGAAAACCGAAGAAAATGAACAACAATGACAAATAGTTTGATGAGGAATGCAAAAACCTAAGAAAGAAATTGAGAAGCCTATCCAACTAAAAAAATAGATACCCAGAAAACCTGAGCCTACACCTTCACTATGGTAAATCACTACAACAATACTGAAATACATTACGGAAAAAGAAGGAACAGCACGTCCGAAATCAGCTCAATGTAATTGAAGAATCCATAGACTCTAACAACACAAAGAATTATCTATCCAAAATGGAGATGTATGGGTAAACCACTTCTCCAATCTTTTTGGCCCAATAACAAAGAACAAAGAGCAAAAACATATACATGATCAAATAAAAATCTTAGAATCAGATATTAAAGACACCAGAACCCACTGGATTCTCCAATTATATTGAATGAACTACAGGACAAAATACAAACCCTCCAACCCCAAAAAGGCCTCTGGTGTTGATGGTATCCTGAAATGATAAATTAAATGATCAAATATACAAACCACAAATCCAATTGGCTATACTTCAACAAATCTTCAGTTCTTGTATCTTACCCAATATTTGGAACGAAGGACCCCAATCCACAAAAGTGGAGACACATTTTACCCCAATAACTACCGTGGGATATGTGTCATCAGCAACCTTGGGAAAATCCTCTGCATTATCATTAACAGCAGACATGTAAATTTCCTCAGTGAAAACAAGGTACTGAGCAAATGTCAAAGTGACTTTTTACCAAATTACCGTACGACAGCCCACATATTCACCCTGCACACCCTAATTGGCAAACAAACAAACCAAAACAAAGGCAAAGTCTTCTCATGCTTTGTTGATTTCAAAAAAGCTTTTGTCTCAATTTGGCATGAGGGTCTGCTATACAAATTGATGGAAAATGGAGTTGGGAAAAAAAACAGGGTACCCTAGTGGTTAGAGCTTTGGACTAGTAACCGGAAGGTTGCAAGTTAAATCCCCGAGCTGACAAGGTACAAATCTGTCGTTTTGCCCCTGAACAGGCAGTTAATCCACCGTTCCTAGGCCGCCATTGAAAATAAGAATTTGTTCTTAACTGACTTGCCTAGTTAAATAAAGGTCCATTTTTTTTAAATCCATGTACACAAACAACTAGTTTGTGGATAAAATTGGCAAAAAACACACATATTTCTTTCCACAGAGCTATGGGGTGAGACAGGAATGCAGCTTAAGCCCCACCCTCTTCAACATATGTATCCACGATTGGCGAGGGCACTAGAACAGTCTGCAGCACCCAGCCTCACCCTACCAGAATCTGATGTCAAATGTTTACTGTTTGCTGATGATCTGGTGCTTCTGTCACCAACCAAGGAGGGCCTACAACAGCACCTAGATCTTCTGCACAGATTCTGTCAGACCTGGGCCCTGACAGTAAATCTCAGTACGAAAGAAATTATGGTGTTCCAAAAAAGTCCAGTTGCCAGGACCACAAATACAAATTCCAAATTGAGACTCTGCATGCAGTATTCTGCAGAAATATCCCCTGTGTACAATATAAAACACCAAATAATGCATGCAGAGCAGAATTAGCCCGATACCCGCTAATTATCAAAATCCAGAAAAGAGCCATTAAATTCTACAACCACCTAAAAGGAAGAGATTCCCAAAACATCCATAGCAAAGCCATCACCACAGAGATATGAACCTGGAGAAGAGTCCCCCAAGCAAGCTGGTCCTGGCGCTCTGTTCACAAACACAAACAGAGCCCACAGAGCCCCAGGCCAGCAAAACAATTAGACACAATTAATCATGAGAAAACAAAAAAAAATTAAAAAAAATAAATTGCTAGATAATTCTAGCATACTAGAAAGCTATTTGGCCCTAAACAGAGTGTACACAGAATACCTGACCACTGTGACTGATCTTTGACTATGTACAGACTCAGTGAGCATAGCCTTGCTATTGAGAAAGGCCGCCGTAGGCAGACATGGCTCTCAAGAGAAGACAGGCTATGTGCACAATGCCCACAAAATGAGATGGAAACTGAGCTGGACTTCCTAACCCTCCTGCCAAATGTATGACCATTTTAGAGACACATATTTCACACAGATCTGCTAAGAATTTCAAAAAACAAATCCAATTTGATAAACTCCCATATCTACTGGGTGAAATTCCACAGTGTGCCATCACAGCAGCAAGATGTGTGACCTGTTACCAGAAGAAAAAGGCAACCAGTGAAGAACAAACACCATTGTAAATACAACCCATATTTATGTTTATGTATTTCCCCTTTGTACTTTAATCTAGTAACTCCCAATCCCGGGTCCGGGAGCGTAATCATCGAATGACACTAATTAGCATAATGCAACGGACATAAATATTCCTAGAAAATATTCCTATTCAGGAAAATCACAAGTGAAATATATTGAGATACAGCTTAGCCTTTTGGTAATCACCCTGTCATCTCAGATTTTCAAAATATGCTTTTACAACCAAAGCTAGACAAGCATTTGTGTAAGTTTATCGATAGCCTAGCATAGCATTTTGTCCAGCTAGCAGCAGGTAACTTGGTCACGGAAATCAGAAAATAAATCAAATTAAATCGTTTACCTTTGATGAGCTTTGGATGTTTTCACTCACGAGACTCCCAGTTAGATAGCCAATGTTCCTTTTTTCCAAAAATATTATTTTTGTAGGCGAAATAGCTCCGTTTGTTCTTCACATTTGGCCGAGAAATCGCCCGGAAATTGCAGTCACGAAAACGCCGAAAAATACTCCAAATTAGCTCCATAATATCGACAGAAACATGGCAAACGTTGTTTATAATCAATCCTCAAGGTGTTTTTCAAATATCTATTCGATAATATATCCACCGGGACAATTGTTTTTTCAGTAGGACCGATTGGAATAATGGCTACCTCTGTATTTTACGCGATAATCACTCTGAGAGCCATCAGGTGACCACTTGCGCAATGTAGCTGCCTACGGGTATTCTTCAACATAAATGCGTAAAACTACGTCACAATGCTGTAGACACCTTGGGGAATACGGAGAAAAAGTAATCTGGTTGATAGCCCATTCACTGCTCAATAGGGACGCATTGGAACGCAGAGCTTTCAAAAGATGAGTCACTTCCGGATTGGATTTTTCTCAGGCTTTCGCCTGCAATATCAGTTCTGTTATACTCACAGACAATATTTTTACAGTTTTGGAAACTTTAGAGTGTTTTCTATCCTAAGCTGTCAATTACATGCATATTCTAGCATCTTGTCCTGACAAAATATCCTGTTTACTACAGGAATGTTATTTTTCCAAAAATGAAAATACTGCCCCCTAGTCACAAAAGGTTATTAACTATTTGCACATCGTTCCAGTACTATAGACAGACATAGTGACATTTGTAATGTCACAATTATGTTGGAACTTGTGTGAGTGTAATACTTACTCTTCATATTTTATTGTTTACTTCACTTATTTCACATGTTTATCCATTTCACTTGCTTTGGTAATGTAAACATATGTTTCCCGTGCCAATAAAGTCATTTAATTGAAATTGAATTGAGAGGAAGATAGAGAGGAGAGAAAGAAAGATAGAGAAAAAATAATATAGAAAAAGAGAGGAAGACAGGGAGAGGAAGACAGGGAGAGGAATACAGAGATAGAGGGAGACAGATATAAAGAGAGGAAGACAGAGGGAGAGGGAGATAGATAGAAAGAGAGGAAGACAGAGAGAGAGGGAGATAGATAGAAAGAGAGGAAGACAGAGAGAGAGGGAGATAGATAGAAAGAGAGGAAGACAGAGAGAGAGGGAGATAGGTAGAAAGAGAGGAAGACAGAGAGAGAGGGAGATAGATAGAAAGAGAGGAAGACAGAGAGAGAGGGAGATAGAAAGACATGAAGACAGAGAGAGAGGGAGATAGTTAGAAAGAGAGGAAGACAGAGAGAGGGAGATAGATAGAAAGAGGGAGATAGAGAGAGAGGGATATAGATAGAAAGAGAGGAAGACAGAGAGGGAGATAGATAGAAAGAGGTAGACAGAGAGAGAGAGAGAGGGAGATAGATAGAAAGAGAGGAAGATAGAGAGAGAGGGAGATAGATAGAAAGAGAGGAATACAGAGAGAGGGAGATACATAGAAAGAGAGGAAGACAGAGAGAGGAATACAGAGTGAGGGAGATAGAAAGAGAGGAAGACAGAGAGAGGAATTCAGAGTGAGGGAGATACATAGAAAGAGAGGAAGACAGAGAGAGGGAGATAGATAGAAAGAGAGGAAGACAGAGAGAGAGGGAGATAGATAGAAAGAGAGGAAGACAGAGAGAGGGAGATAGATAGAAAGAGAGGAAGACAGAGAGAGGGAGATAGATAGAGAGAGGAATACAGAGTGAGGGAGATAGATAGAAAGAGAGGAAGACAGAGAGAGGGAGATAGATAGAAAGAGAGGAAGACAGAGAGAGAGGGAGATAGATAGAAAGAGAGGAAGATAGAGAGAGAGGGAGATAGATAGAAAGAGAGGTAGACAGTGAGAGAGCAAAAGCAGAGAATGAAAAATTGCACCCCTAAATCAACAAAGTCTGGGATTTGGGTTGGGCGCTGTAGTGTGGATTGTTTTTTCATTAGATGAGTGTAGGGTGAGATTATGTTCCATGGTTTTGTGGCTGTTAAATGTGTGTGTGTGTTTGTGTGTATGCCTGAGTGCAGGCCCATGCATGTGAATGAGTGTGTTCCTGCTTGTGTGTACAGTATGTGTTTTAGTATCCACAAAACATCTGTCGGTGCTGATTTGATCATGTTGTGTTTAACAGGGTTGATTCCACCATGTGGAGTAGTGGTTTAACTGGTGGGCTCAGTTTTGGTAGATAGCTAGGCCAGATTGTCAGCTACGCTGGTTGGTACACCACGAGGCAAGTCGACTTGGACCTAGACAGGACCTTATCAGCTAGCTAGGAGTAGACACATGTCTGGTAGTGCTGAGGGTACAAACACATGCACACACACATATGGCGGAGAAGGGTGTCATCTTACGATTTCCAACCCGTTGTTGCTATTTTGTGACTTTTTTCATGTTTATCTGTATGTATTGTTTTACAATGAGTTGTCACATGACCGGCTAAGCACTGCTGGACATCAGATCTACCAAAAACGATGCAGGCGTAGATGCGGCAGACCTGGTGAGATTGAGACTAAGAGAATATCGACCGGCACTCTCCTCCGTTCTATTGGCAAATGTCCAGTCACTAGGGAATAAGATGGACAAGCTTTGTTCGAGTGTCTCCTATCAGAGAGACTTGAAAAGCTGCAATATCATATACCTTGCAGAGACGTCGCTGGATGACTCTATGTAGGTAGAGCTCAGTGGTTTCTCCATCCAGCAGCAGGATCGGACGAAGGCAGCCTCAGTCAAGTCCAAAAGGGAGGAGTGTGTCTCTTCATGAACAACTGGTGCGCTGCTTCCAATATGAATGAAATCTCTAGCTTTTGCTCACCTGATACAGAATACCCCATGGTAAACTTTAATCTACCAAGAGAGTTTTAATCTATAATCATCACGATTGTATACATCCGTCCACAAGCCAACACCACCGCTCACCCAGACGCAGCGTTTCTGATGGACGGAGACTAACGCGGGGAGACTTAAAACTGTTCTACCTCACTTTTCCCAACCGATCTCCTGCGCCACTAGGGGTTCTAAACCTCTAGACCACTTTTGTTCACAGAAACACATATCAGGCCCTCCCATGTCCTCTCTTCAGCAAATCTGACCATGACTCTACTCACCTACTTCCTGTTTACAAAAAAAAGCTCAAACAGGAAGTGGTTGGATGTAGCAGACACAAGGCTACTGTTTTGCTAGGACAGACTGGGATATGATCCGAGATTCATCCAATAGTATTGAGGAGTTTACAACATCAGTCACAGGCTTCATCAATGAGTGCATAGACAACGTCGTTGCCACAGTGAAAGTGTCCAAACCAAAAACCATGGATTAACGACAATATCCACGCTGGACTAGAGCTACCACTTACAAGAAACGGGACACGGGGGAACGGTTTTCCTTCTCTACTGAGGAACAAAGGATCGGACCAATATGCAGCGTCGTAAGTGTTCATTATTTTATTCAATAGCACTGAACACTAAAAATACAAAGTAACAAGTACAAAGTACCGAAACAGTTCTGTCTGGTAACTAAAACAAAGACAGAAAACAACTGAGAAAACATAGTGGGAAAACAGGCTGCCTAAGTATGGTTCTCAATCAGAGACAACTATAAACAGCTGCCTCTGATTGGGAACCATACCAAGCCAAACACAGAAATACAAAAACATAGAACAACACATAGAATGCCCACCCCAACTCACGCCCTGACCAAACTAAAATAGAGACATAAAAAAGGAACTAAGGTCAGGACGTGACACACGGACATAGACGCATACAAGAAAGCCTGCCACGACCTCTGACGAGACATCAAACATGTAAAAGGACAATATGGGAGGAAGGTGGAATCCTATTACACCAGCTCCGACACTCGTCCCATGTGGCAGACGATAACGAACAACAAAGGGAAACCCAGCCATGAGATGCCTAGTGATGCAGAATTCCCTAACGAGCTAAATGCTTTCCATGCTTGCTAAGAGGAATACAACATTAAGTCTTGAGTGAAATCCCCTGTTGTTCCAGATGACTGTGTGAGCTCACTCTCTGTGACCGATGTGAGTAAAACCTTTAAAGAGGTTAACACTCGCAAGGCTGCCAGGCCAGATGGATTTCAAAGCATGTGCAGACTAGCTGGCAAGTGTCTTCACAGACATTTTCAATCTCTCCTCGTCCCAATCTGTAATCCCAGCATGTTTCAAACTGACCACCATTGTCCCTGTTCCCAAGAGCTCCAAGCTAACTCGCCCTGTAGCACTCACATCTGTAATTATGAAGTGTTTTGAAAAGCTGGTCCCTACACACATCAACACCATCATCGTCTGGGCTGTAGTAAAGAGGGCAGAGAGCTTAAAGTTCCTTTGCATCCACATCACTGAGTATTTAACATGGTCCACACACAACTGCACAGTCGTGAAGCCCAACAGTGCCTCTTCCCCCTCAGGAGGCTGAAAAGATTTGGCATGGGCCTTCAGATCCTCTTAAAGCACCATCGAGAGCGTCTTGACTGGCTAGGTTATCGCTTGGTATGGCAAATGCACCATCTTCATCCACAATGCGCTACAGAGGATGGTGCGGACTATGGATGAAGATTTCCTGAAAATCAACCAAGTTCAAAACCAGGAATAATTCATATTTATCCCGAGAGTCCCGGGAAACGGCAGAATTCTGCACCCCCTTATCGACTTGGCTGTGCCACTTTGTAAAGATTTCAGAGCAAATTACACTGATATTTAGTAATGATAGAGTCACTATCTTTGATCGCCATTGACATTGCTGTGAATTATGAAACAGGCCGTTCATAAATTATGAGCAATATCCTCCGTGTTGGGGAAGCTACTCTGACATGATAGTTTAACAAGCTACCAATTACTTCACAATGAAAGATGTTAAGCTACCCTATAAAGCGGCCCTTACTAAGGAAAATATAGTTAACTTAACTACTTTTTAAATGTAACTTTAGTTAACTAGATACAAACTACTTAGTGAAAAATGCTATACAGTACCAGTCAAAAGGTTGAACACACTGTCACGGCTTCTAGGAGTAGTGGGTGGAGAAGTCTAACTAAACAAAACTAACTGAAACATAAAAGGGGATCGGTGGCAGCGAGTAGACCGGCGACGACGACCGCCGAGCGCAGCCCGAACAGGAAGAGGAACCACCTTTGGCGGGATTCGTGACAGTACCCCCCTCCTGACGCGCGGCTCCCGCAGCGCGCCAACCCCGGCCTCGGGGGCGAGCCGGAGGGCGAGGCGCAGGGCGATCCGGATGGAGGCGATGGAAATGCCTTAGTAGTGATAGATCCACGAGATACTGCAGGCCCCTCACCCGGCGTCTCGAGTCCAGAACAGCTCGTACCGTGTCTATCTCTCCCCCTGTCTCTCTATCCTATCATTCTGTCACTGTCACTCTATCCTCTCATTCTATCTCTCTATCCTATCATTCTGTCTCTCTATCCTATCAATCATTCAGTCCCTGTCTCTCTATTCTATCATTCTGCCTCTCTATCCTGTCATTGTGTCTCTCTATCCTATCATTCTGTCTCTCTATTCTATCATTCTGCCTCTCTATCCTATCATTCTGTCTCTCTATCCTATCATTCTGTCTCCCTATCCTATCATTCTGTCTCTCTATCCTATCATTCTGTCTCTCTAGCCTATCATTCTGTCTCCCTGCCCTATCATTCTGTCATTCTGTCTCTCTATCATATCATTCTCTCTCTATCCTATCATTCTGTCTCTCTATCCTATCATTCTGTCTCTCTATCCTCTCATTCTGTCTCTCTATCCTATCATTCTGTCTCTCTATCCTGTCATTGTGTCTCTCTAACCTATCATTCTGTCTCTCTATCCTATCATTCTGTCTCTTTATTCTATCATTCTATTTCTCTATCCTATCATTCTGTCTCTCTGTCCTGTACTTTTGTCTCTTTATTCTATCATTCTATTTCTCTATCCTCTCATTCTGTCTCTCTATCCTCTCATTCTGTCTCTCTATCCTCTCATTCTGTCTCTCTATCCTATCATTCTGTCTCTCTATCCTATCATTCTGTCTCTTTATTCTATCATTCTATTTCTCTATCCTATCATTCTGTCTCTCTGTCCTGTACTTTTGTCTCTTTATTCTATCATTCTATTTCTCTATCCTCTCATTCTGTCTCTCTATCCTCTCATTCTGTCTCTCTATCCTCTCATTCTGTCTCTACCCTGTCATTGTGTCTCTCTATCCTCTCATTCTGTCTCTGTATCCTCTCCTTCTGTCGCTCTATCCTATCATTCTGTCTCTCTTCTCTCATCCTGTCTCTCTATCCTATCATTCTGTCTCTCTATCCTATCATTCTGTCTCTCTATCCTATGATTTTCTCTCTATCCTATCATTCTGTCTCTCTATCCTATCATTGTGTCTCTCTTACACCAAGCCCCTTTCTAACATTTATATATCTCTCTCTTTCCCTTTCTCTTTCCCACTCTCCATCCTCTGTCTGTCCCTCCTCCTTGACTCTCAGTATCTCTTCCTCTCTCTTTCCCCTTCTCTTTCACACTCTCCATCCTCTCTGTGCCTCCTCCCCAACTCTCAGCATCTCTCCCTTTCTCTTTCTCTTTCTCTTTCACACTCTCCATCCTCTGTCTGTCCCTCCTCCCTGACTCTCAGCATCTCTCCCTTTCTCTTTCCCTTTCTCTTTCACACTCTCCATGCTCTGTCTGTCCCTCCTCCCTGACTCTCAGCATCTCTCCCTTTCTCTTTCCCTTTCTCTTTCACACTCTCCATGCTCTGTCTGTCCCTCCTCCTTGACTCTCAGTATCTCTTCCTCTCTCTTTCCCCTTCTCTTTCACACTCTCCATCCTCTGTCTGTCCCTCCTCCCCAACTCTCAGCATCTCTTCCTTTCTCTTTCCCTTTCTCTTTCCCACTCTCCATCCTCTGTCTGTCCCTCCTCCCCAACTCTCAGCATCTCTCCCTTTCTCTTTCCCACTCTCCATCCTCTGTCTGTCCCTCCTCCCCAACTCTCAGCATCTCTTCCTTTCTCCTTCACACTCTCCATCCTATGTCTGTCCCTCCTCCCCAACTCTCAGCATCACTTCCTTTCTCTTTCTCTTTCCCACTCTCCATCCTCTGTCTGTCCCTCCTCCCCAACTCTCAGCATCTCTCCCTTTCTCTTTCCCTTTCTCTTTCCCACTCTCCATCCTCTGTCTGTCCCTCCTCCCCAACTCTCAGCATCTCTTCCTTTCTCCTTCACACTCTCCATCCTCTGTCTGTCCCTCCTCCCCAACTCTCAGCATCTCTTCCTTTCTCCTTCACACTCTCCATCCTATGTCTGTCCCTCCTCCCCAACTCTCAGCATCACTTCCTTTCTCTTTCTCTTTCCCACTCTCCATCCTCTGTCTGTCCCTCCTCCCTAACTCTCAGCATCTCTCCCTTTCTCTTTCCCACTCTCCATCCTCTGTCTGTCCCTCCTCCCTAACTCTCAGCATCTCGTCCTTTCTCCTTCACACTCTCCATCCTATGTCTGTCCCTCCTCCCCAACTCTCAGCATCTATTCCTTTCTCCTTCACACTCTCCATCCTCTGTCTGTCCCTCCTCCCCAACTCTCAGCATCTCTTCCTTTCTCCTTCACACTCTCCATCCTCTGTCTGTCCCTCCTCCCCAACTCTCAGCATCACTCTCCATTCTGTCTGTCCCTCCTCCCCAACTCTTCTCTTCCTTTTCCCACTCTCCATCCTCTGTCTGTCCCTCCTCCCCAACTCTCAGCATCTCTTCCTCTCTTTCTTTCCCTGTTTCTCTTTCAGCATCTCTTCCTCTCTCTTTCCCTTTCTCTTTCACACATTCCATCCTCTGTCTGTCCCTCCTCCCCAACTATCAGCATTCAGCATCTCTCCCTTTCTCTTTCCCTTTCTCTTTCCCACTCTCCATCCTCTGTCTGTCCCTCCTCCCCAACTCCCAGCATCTCTCCCTTTCTCTTTCCCTTTCTCTATCCTCTCATTCTGTCTCTCTATCCTCTCATTCTGTCTCTCTATCCTCTCATTCTGTCTCTACCCTGTCATTGTGTCTCTCTATCCTCTCATTCTGTCTCTGTATCCTCTCCTTCTGTCGCTCTATCCTATCATTCTGTCTCTCTTCTCTCATCCTGTCTCTCTATCCTATCATTCTGTCTCTCTATCCTATCATTGTGTCTCTCTTACACCAAGCCCCTTTCTAACATTTATATATCTCTCTCTTTCCCTTTCTCTTTCCCACTCTCCATCCTCTGTCTGTCCCTCCTCCTTGACTCTCAGTATCTCTTCCTCTCTCTTTCCCCTTCTCTTTCCCACTCTCCATCCTCTGTCTGTCCCTCCTCCTTGACTCTCAGTATCTCTTCCTCTCTCTTTCCCCTTCTCTTTCACACTCTCCATCCTCTCTGTGCCTCCTCCCCAACTCTCAGCATCTCTCCCTTTCTCTCTCAGCATCTCTCCCTTTCTCTTTCCCTTTCTCTTTCCCACTCTCCATCCTCTGTCTGTCCCTCCTCCCCAACTCTCAGCATCTCTCCCTTTCTCTTTCCCTTTCTCTTTCCCACTCTCCATCCTCTGTCTGTCCCTCCTCCCCAACTCTCAGCATCTCTCCCTTTCTCTTTCCCTTTCTCTTTCCCACTCTCCATCCTCTGTCTGTCCCTCCTCCCTAACTCTCAGCATCTCTCCCTTTCTCTTTCCCTTTCTCTTTCCCACTCTCCATCCTCTGTCTGTCCCTCCTCCCTAACTCTCAGCATCTCTCCCTTTCTCTTTCACACTCTCCATCCTCTGTCTGTCCCTCCTCCCCAACTCTCAGCATCTCTCCCTTTCTCTTTCCCTTTCTCTTTCCCACTCTCCATCCTCTGTCTGTCCCTCCTCCCCAACTCTCAGCATCTCTCCCTTTCTCTTTCACACTCTCCATCCTCTGTCTGTCCCTCCTCCCCAACTCTCAGCATCTCTCCCTTTCTCTTTCCCACTCTCCATCCTCTCTGTCCATCCTCCCTGACTCTCAGCATCTCTCCCTTTCTCTTTCCCACTCTCCATCCTCTCTGTCCATCCTCCCTGACTCTCAGCATCTCTACCTTTCTCTTTCCCACTCTCCATCCTCTGTCATTTCAAGGACAGCTTTTTTCCATCTACGTAACATTGCAAAAATCAGAAACTTTCTGTCCAAAAATGATGCAGAAAAATTAATCCATGCTTTTGTCACTTCTAGGTTAGACTACTGCAATGCTCTACTTTCCGGCTACCCAGATAAAGCACTAAATAAACTTCAGTTGGTGCTAAATATGGCTGCTAGAATCCTGACTAGAACCAAAAAATTTGATCATATTACTCCAGTGCTAGCCTCTCTACACTGGCTTCCTGTCAAAGCAAGGGCTGATTTCAAGGTTTTACTGCTAACCTACAAAGCATTACATGGGCTTGCTCCTACCTATCTCTCTGATTTGGTCCTGCCGTACATACCTACACGTACGCTACGGTCACAAGACGCAGGCCTCCTAATTGTCCCTAGAATTTCTAAGCAAACAGCTGGAGGCAGGGCTTTCTCCTATAGAGCTCCATTTTTATGGAATGGTCTGCCTACCCATGTCAGAGACGCAAACTCGGTCTCAACCTTTAAGTCTTTACTGAAGACTCATCTCTTCAGTGGGTCATATGATTGAGTGTAGTCTGGCCCAGGAGTGGGAAGGTGAACGGAAAGGCTCTGGAGCAACGAACCGCCCTTGCTGTCTCTGCCTGGCCGGTTCCCCTCTTTCCACTGGGATTCTCTGCCTCTAACCCTATTACAGGGGCTGAGTCACTGGCTTACTGGGGCTCTCTCATGCCGTCCCTGGAAGGGGTGCGTCACCTGAGTGGGTTGATTCACTGATGTGGTCATCCTGTCTGGGTTGGCGCCCCCCTTGGGTTGTGCCATGGCGGAGATCTTTGTGGGCTATACTTTGCCCTGTCTCAGGATGGTAAGTTGGTGGTTGAAGATATCACTCTAGTGGTGTGGGGGCTGTGCTTTGGCAAAGTGGGTGGGGTTATATCCTTCCTGTTTGGCCCTGTCCAGGGGTGTCCTCGGATGGGTCCACAGTGTCTCCTGACCCCTCCTGTCTCAGCCTCCAGTATTTATGCTGCAGTAGTTTATGTGTCGGGGGGCTAGGGTCAGTTTGTTATATCTGGAGTACTTCTCCTGTCCTATTCGGTGTCCTGTGTGACTCTAAGTGTGCGTTCTCTAATTCTCTCCTTCTCTCTCTCGGAGGACCTGAGCCCTAGGACCATGCCCCAGGATTACCTGACATGATGACTCCTTGCTGTCCCCAGTCCACCTGGCCGTGCTGCTGCTCCAGTTTCAACTGTTCTGCCTTCTTATTATTCGAACATGCTGATCATTTATGAACATTTGAACATCTTGGCCATGTTCTGTTATAATCTCCACCTGGCACAGCCAGAAGAGGACTGGCCACCCCACATATGCTCTCTCTAATTCTCTCTTTTTTTCTCTCTCTCGGAGGACCTGAGCCCTAGGACCATGCCCAAGGACAACCTGACATGATGACTCCTTGCTGTCCCCAGTCCATCTGGCCATGCTGCCGCTCCAGTTTCAACTGTTCTGCCTTATTATTATACGACCATGCTGGTCATTTATGAACATTTGAACATCTTGGCCATGTTCTGTTATAATCTCCACCCGGCACAGCCAGAAGAGGACTGGCCACCCCACATAGCCTGGTTCCTCTCTAGGTTTCTTCCTAGGTTTTGGCCTTTCTAGGGAGTTTTTCCTAGCCACCGTGCTTCTACACCTGCATTGCTTGCTGTTTGGGGTTTTAGGCTGGGTTTCTGTACAGCACTTTGAGATATCAGCTGATGTACGAAGGGCTATATAAATAAATTTGATTTTGATTTGTCAGTCCCTCCTCCCTAACTCTCAGCATCTCTCCCTTTCTCTTTCCCTTTCTCTGTCACACTCTCCATCCTCTCTGTCCCTCCTCCCTAACTCTCAGCATCTATCCCTTTCTCTTTCCCTTTCTCTTTCACACATTCCATCCTCTGTCTGTCCCTCCTCCCCAACTCTCAGCATTCAGCATCTCTTCCTCTCTTTCCCTTTCTCTTTCACACATTCCATCCTCTGTCTGTCCCTCCTCCCCAACTCTCAGCATCTCTCCCTTCTCTTTCCCTTTCTCTTTCACACATTCCATCCTCTGTCTGTCCCTCCTCCCCAACTATCAGCACCTCTCCCTTCTCTTTCCCTTTCTCTTTCACACATTCCATCCTCTGTCTGTCCCTCCTCCCCAACTATCAGCACCTCTCCCTTCTCTTTCCCTTTCTCTTTCACACATTCCATCCTCTGTCTGTCCCTCCTCCCCAACTCTCAGCATCTCTCCCTTCTCTTTCCCTTTCTCTTTCACACTCTCCATCCTCTGTCTGTACCTCCTCCCTAACTCTCAGCATCTCTTCCTCTCTCTTCACTCTTCTCATTGTCTCAACTTACCTTTTTTTCACTCATTCTCTCAGATTCTTCATTATTTCTATCTGTTTCTTACCATTGTCCCTCCAGTCCATATGTACTGTATGTTACTCTGTGTAATGTCTGTATTTATGTAGATAGAACATCAGAACAACATCTCAGGCAGCCATCTCAACTCCCTGTACAGCACGTTATCTCCCATGGTCCCCATGGGGACTAGACTGTGGTGAGGAGGGAGCTGTGCCATGCTGCATGAAGAGGTGTGTAGGGATTTCTGCTTGTTTGGTTGAACACAGGGACTGTAATTGTTAACACTTAGCTGGTTGTCTCTGTACAGTTAATCTCATTGGCTTGTAATGAGTTCTGTCTTCAGAGGACAGCAAAACAGACCTCTGGGAATAGTCATTCTGAATACACACTGTGTGCCCCTATGACTCTCTCTTTTTGAGGTTGTTTTTTCTTTCCCTCTTTGTATCCGTCCTCTTACACTTCCTCCTCCTCTTCCTCATCCTCATCATCCTCCTCTCCCCCTCTGTTTCCTCCTCCTCCTCCTCCTCCTCCTCTCAATCTGTGTTTATGATAAGGAGTTTATGCATGGGTCGCAATGGCATCGTTTTAGAGACATGAGTCATAATGCAGACACACACTGTTAAGAGATGTAAGTCACCTACTAAAAATAAATCTCCTAAAGGCAACAATCATCCCACAGATCTGTCTGCCAACACACACACAGGGAATGCCAGAAACACACACAGGGAACGCCAGAAACACACACACACACACAGGGAACGCCAGAAACACACACACACACACACACACACACAGGGAATGCCAGAAACACACACACACACACACACACACACACACACACAGGGAATGCCAGAAACACACACAGGGAACGCCAGAAACACACACACACACAGGGAACGCCAGAAACACACACACACACAGGGAACGCCAGAAACACACACACACACAGGGAACGCCAGAAACACACACACACACAGGGAATGCCAGAAACACACACAGGGAACGCCAGAAACACACACACACACAGGGAACGCCAGAAACACACACAGGGAACGCCAGAAACACACACACACACAGGGAACACCAGAAACACACACAGGGAACGCCAGAAACACACACACACACAGGGAATGCCAGAAACACACACAGGGAACGCCAGAAACACACACACACACAGGGAACGCCAGAAACACACACACACACAGGGAACGCCAGAAACACACACACACACAGGGAACGCCAGAAACACACACACACACAGGGAACGCCAGAAACACACACACACACAGGGAACGCCAGAAACACACACACACACACACACACAGGGAATGCCAGAAACACACACACACACACACAGGAATGCCAGAAACACACACAGGGAATGCCAGAAACACACACAGGGAACGCCAGAAACACACACACACAGGGAACGCCAGAAACACACACACACACAGGGAACGCCAGAACACACACACACAAACACACACAGGGAACGCCAGAAACACACACACACACACAGGGAATGCCAGAAACACACACAGGGAACGCCAGAAACACACACACACACAGGGAACGCCAGAAACACACACACACACAGGGAACGCCAGAAACACACACACACACAGGGAACGCCAGAAACACACACACACACAGGGAACGCCAGAAACACACACACACACAGGGAACGCCAGAAAACACACACACACACACACACAGGGAATGCCAGAAAACACACACACACACACACACACAGGGAATGCCAGAAACACACACAGGGAACGCCAGAAACACACACACACACAGGGAACGCCAGAAACACACACACACACAGGGAATGCCAGAAACACACACAGGGAACGCCAGAAACACACACACACACAGGGAACGCCAGAAACACACACAGGGAAAACACAGAACACACACACACACAGGGAACGCCAGAAACACACACAGGGAACGCCAGAAACACACACACACACAGGGAATGCCAGAAACACACACAGGGAACGCCAGAAACACACACACACACAGGGAACGCCAGAAACACACACACACACAGGGAACGCCAGAAACACACACACACACAGGGAACGCCAGAAACACACACACACACAGGGAACGCCAGAAACACACACACACACAGGGAACGCCAGAAACACACACACACACACGCCAGAAAAACACACACACACAGGGAACGCCAGAAAACACACACACACAGGGAACAGGGAACGCCAGAAACACACACACACACAGGGAATGCCAGAAAAACACACACAGGGAACGCCAGAAACACACACACACACAGGGAACGCCAGAAACACACACACACACACAGGGAATGCCAGAAACACACACAGGGAACGCCAGAACACACACACACACAGGGAACGCCAGAAACACACACACACACAGGGAATGCCAGAAACACACACACACACAGGGAACGCCAGAAACACACACACACACAGGGAATGCCAGAAACACACACAGGGAACGCCAGAAACACACACACACACAGGGAACGCCAGAAACACACACACACACAGGGAACGCCAGAAACACACACACACACAGGGAATGCCAGAAACACACACACACACGGAATGCCAGAAACACACACACACACACACACACACAGGGAATGCCAGAAACACACACACACACACAGGTAATGCCAGAAACACACACACACACACACACACACAGGGAATGCCAGAAACACACACACACACACAGGGAATGCCAGAAACACACACACAGGGAATGCCAGAAAACACACACACACACACAGGGAATGCCAGAAACACACACACAGGGAATGCCAGAAACACACACACAGGGAATGCCAGAAACACACACACACACACAGGGAATGCCAGAAACACACACACAGGGAACGCCAGAAACACACACACAGGGAACGCCAGAAACACACACACATGGAACGCCAGAAAAACACACACACAGGGAACGCCAGAAAACACACACACATACACAGGGAAACCCAGAAAACACACACACACACACAGGGAATGCCAGAAACACACACACACACAGGTAATGCCAGAAACACACACACACACACACACACACACACACAGGGAATGCCAGAAACACACACACAGGGAATGCCAGAAAACACACACACGCAGGGAAAGGCCAGAAACACACACACACAGGGAACGCCAGAAACACACACACACAGGGGAACGCCAGAAACACAAACACACACAGGGAACGCCAGAAACACACACACACAGGGAACGCCAGAAACACACACACACAGGGAACGCCAGAAACACACACACACAGGGAACGCCAGAAACACACACACACACACACACGCACACACAGAGAATGCCAGAAACACACACACACACACACACAGGGAATGCCAGAAACACACACACACACAGGGAATGCCAGAAACACACATACACACCAAGGGGAACGCCAGAAACACACACACACAGGGAACGCCAGAAACACACACACACAGGGAACGCCAGAAACACACACACACACACGCACACACAGAGAATGCCAGAAACACACACACACACACACACAGGGAATGCCAGAAACACACACACACACAGGGAATGCCAGAAACACACATACACACCAAGGGGAACGCCAGAAACACACACACACACACACACAGGGAACGCCAGAAACACACACACACACACACACACACAGGGAAAGCCAGAAACACACACACACACACACAGGGAACGCCAGAAACACACACACACACACAGGGAACGCCAGAAAACACTCACACAGGGAACGCCAGAAAACACACACACACACACACAGGGAAACCCAGAAACACACACACACACAGGGGAACGCCAGAAACACACACACGCAGGGAAACGCCAGAAACACACACACACAGGGAACGCCAGAAACACACACACACAGGGGAACGCCAGAAACACAAACACACACAGGGAACGCCAGAAACACAAACACACACAGGGAACGCCAGAAACACACACACACAGGGAACGCCAGAAACACAAACACACACACGGAACGCCAGAAACACACACACACAGGGAACGCCAGAAACACAAACACACAGGGAACGCCAGAACACACACACAGGGGAACGCCAGAAACACAAACACACACAGGGAACGCCAGAAACACAAACACACACAGGGAACGCCAGAAAAACACACACACACAGGGAACGCCAGAAACACACACACACACACAGGGAACGCCAGAAACACACACACACACACACACACAGGGAATGCCAGAAACACACATACACACCAAGGGGAACGCCAGAAACACACACACACACACACACAGGGAATGCCAGAAAAACACACACAGACAGGGAACGCCAGAAAAACACACACACACACAGGGAACGCCAGAAACACACGCACACACAGGGAACGCCAGAAAAAACACACACACACACGGAATGCCAGAAACACACACACAAACACAGGGAACGCCAGAAACACACACACACACACAGGGAACGCCAGAAACACACACACACACACACAGGGAACGCCAGAAACACACACACAGGGAACGCCTGAAACACACACACACACACACACACAGGGAACGCCAGAAACACACACACACACACACAGGGAACACCAGAAACACACACACACACACACAGGGAACGCCAGAAACACACACACACACGGAACGCCAGAAACACACACACACACACACACACACACACACACACAGGGAACGCCAGAAACACACACACACATACACAGGGAACACCAGAAACACACACACACACAGGGAACGCCAGAAACACACACACAAACACACAGGGAACGCCAGAAACACACACACACACACAGGGAATGCCAGAAACACACACACACAGGGAACGCCAGAAACACACACACACAGGGAACGCCAGAAACACACACAAACAGGGAACGCCAGAAAACACACACACACACACACAGGGAACGCCAGAAACACACACACACACACACACAGGGAACGCCAGAAACACACACACACACACACACACAGGGAACGCCAGAAACACACACACACACAGGGAACGCCAGAAACACACACACACACACACACACACAGGGAACGCCAGAAACACACACACACAGGGAACGCCAGAAACACACACACACACACAGGGAACGCCAGAAACACACACACACACACACACACAGGGAACGCCAGAAACACACACACACAGGGAACGCCAGAAACACACACACACACAGGGAACGCCAGAAACACACACACACACACACAGGGAATGCCAGAAACACACACACACACACACACACACACACACACACAGGGGAACGCCAGAAACACAAACACACAGGAAACGCCAGAAAACACACACACAGGGAACGCCAGAAAACACACACACATACACAGGGAAACCCAGAAACACACACACACACACACAGGCAACGCCAGAAACACACACACACACACAGGGGAACGCCAGAAACACACACACACAGGGGAACGCCAGAAACACACACACACAGGGAAACGCCAGAAACACACACACACAGGGAAACGCCAGAAACACACACACACAGGGGAACGCCAGAAACAAACACACACAGGGGAACGCCAGAAACACAAACACACACAGGGAACGCCAGAAACACACACACACAGGGAACGCCAGAAACACACACAGGGAATGCCAGAAACACACACACACACACATAGGGAATGCCAGAAACACACACACACACAGGGGAACGCCAGAAACACACACACACAGGGAACGCCAGAAACACACACACATGCAGGGAACGCCAGAAACACACACACACACACAGGGAATGCCAGAATCACACACACACACACACAGGGAATGCCAGAAACACACACACACACACACACACACACAGGGAATGCCAGAAACACACACACACAGGGAACGCCAGAAACACAGACACACACACAGGGAACGCCAGAAACAAACACACACACACAGGGAACGCCAGAATCACACACACACACAGGGAACGCCAGAAACACACACACACAGGGAACGCCAGAAACACACACACACACACAGGGAACGCCAGAAACACACACACACACACACAGGGAATGCCAGAAAACACACACACAGGGAACGCCAGAAACACACACACACACACAGGGAACGCCAGAAAACACACACACAGGGAACGCCAGAAAACACACACACACATACACAGGGAAACCCAGAAACACACACACACACAGGGGAACGCCAGAAACACACACACGCAGGGAAACGCCAGAAACACACACACACAGGGAACGCCAGAAACACACACACACAGGGGAACGCCAGAAACACAAACACACACAGGGAACGCCAGAAACACAACACACACACAGGGAACGCCAGAAACACACACACACAGGGAACGCCAGAAACACAACACACACACAGGGAACGCCAGAAACACACACACACAGGGAATGCCAGAAACACAAACACACAGGGAACGCCAGAAAACACACACACAGGGGAACGCCAGAAACACAAACACACACAGGGAACGCCAGAAAACACAAACACACACAGGGAACGCCAGAAACACACACACACAGGGAACGCCAGAAACACACACACACACACAGGGAACGCCAGAAACACACACACACACACACACACACAGGGAATGCCAGAAAACACACACACACAGGGAACGCCAGAAACACACACACACACACACACAGGGAATGCCAGAAAACACACACAGACAGGGAACGCCAGAAAACACACACACACACAGGGAACGCCAGAAACACACGCACACACAGGGAACGCCCAAAACACACACACACACGGAATGCCAGAAACACACACACAAACACAGGGAACGCCAGAAACACACACACACACACAGGGAACGCCACACACACACACACACACAGGGAACGCCAGAAACACACACACAGGGAACGCCAGAAAACACACACACACACACACACACAGGGAACGCCAGAAACACACACACACACACACAGGGAACACCAGAAACACACACACACACACACAGGGAACGCCAGAAAACACACACACACGGAACGCCAGAACACACACACACACACACACACACACACACACACACAGGGAACGCCAGAAAAACACACACACACACACACAGGGAACACCAGAAACACACACACACACAGGGAACGCCAGAAACACACACACAAACACACAGGGAACGCCAGAAACACACACACACACACAGGGAATGCCAGAAACACACACACACAGGGAACGCCAGAAACACACACACACAGGGAACGCCAGAAACACACACAAACACAGGGAACGCCAGAAACACACACACACACACACAGGGAACGCCAGAAACACACACACACACACACACAGGGAACGCCAGAAACACACACACACACACACACACAGGGAACGCCAGAAACACACACACACACAGGGAACGCCAGAAACACACACACACACACACACACACACAGGGAACGCCAGAAACACACACACACAGGGAACGCCAGAAACACACACACACACACAGGGAACGCCAGAAAACACACACACACACACACACACAGGGAACGCCAGAAACACACACACACAGGGAACGCCAGAAACACACACACACACAGGGAACGCCAGAAACAACACACACACACACAGGGAATGGAAACACACACACACAACACACACACACACACAGGGGAACGCCAGAAACACAAACACACAGGAAACGCCAGAAAACACACACACAGGGAACGCCAGAAAAACACACACACATACACAGGGAAACCCAGAAACACACACACACACACACACACACACACAGGAACGCCAGAAACACACACACACACACAGGGGAACGCCAGAAACACACACACACAGGGGAACGCCAGAACACACACACACACAGGGAAACGCCAGAAAACACACACACACAGGGAACGCCAGAAACACACACACACAGGGGAACGCCAGAAACAAACACACACAGGGAACTGCCAGAAACACAAACAGGGAATGCCAGAAACACACACACACACACATAGGGAATGCCAGAAACACACATACACACACAGGGGAACGCCAGAAACACACACACACAGGGAACGCCAGAAACACACACACATGCAGGGAACGCCAGAAACACACACACACACACAGGGAATGCCAGAAATCACACACACACACACAGGGAATGCCAGAAAACACACACACACACACACACACACACAGGGAATGCCAGAAACACACACACACAGGGAACGCCAGAAACACACACACACACAGGGAACGCCAGAAACACACACACACGGAACGCCAGAATCACACACACACACAGGGAACGCCAGAAACACACACACACAGGGAACGCCAGAAACACACACACACACACAGGGAACGCCAGAAACACACACACACACACACAGGGAATGCCAGAAACACACACACACAGGGAATGCCAGAAACACACATACACACCAAGGGGAACGCCAGAAACTCACACACACACACACACAGGGAATGCCAGAAAAACACACACAGACAGGGAACGCCAGAAAACACACACACACAGGGAACGCCAGAAACACACACACACACAGGGAACGCCCAAAACACACACACACGGAATGCCAGAAACACACACACACACACACACACAGGGAACGTCAGAAAACACACACACAGGGAACGCCTGAAACACACACACACACACACAGGGAATGCCAGAAACACACACACACAGGGAACACCAGAAACACACACACACACAGGGAACGCCAGAAACACACACACACACGGAATGCCAGAAACACACACACACACACAGGGAACGCCAGACACACACACACACACACACACACACACACAGGGAACGCCAGAAACACACACACACACAGGGAACGCCAGAAACACACACACAAACACACAGGGAACGCCAGAAAACACACACACACACAGGGAACGCCAGAAACACACACACACAGGGAACGCCAGAAACAACACACACACACACACACACACACAGGGAACGCCAGAAACACACACACACAGGGAACACCAGAAACACACACACACACACACAGGGAACGCCAGAAACACACACACACACACAGGGAACGCCAGAAACACACACACACAGGGAACGCCAGAAACACACACACATACACAGGGAACGCCAGAAAACACACACACACACACACACAGGGAATGCCAGAAACACACACACACAGGGAACGCCAGAAACACACACACACACACACAGGGAACGCTAGAAACACACACACACACACACACACACAGGGAATGCCAGAAAACACACACACACACAGGGGAACGCCAGAAACACAAACACACAGGAAACGCCAGAAAACACACACACAGGGAACGCCAGAAACACACACACACACAGGGAACGCCAGAACACACACACACACAGGGGAACGCCAGAAAAACACACACACACACAGGGAAACCCAGAAAAACACACACACACACACAGGCAACGCCAGAAACACACACACACACAGGGGAACGCCAGAAACACACACACACAGGGAAACGCCAGAAACACACAGACAGGGAAACGCCAGAAACACACACACACAGGGGAACGCCAGAAACACACACACAGGGAACGCCAGAAACACAAACACACACAGGGAACGCCAGAAACACACACACACAGGGAACGCCAGAAACACACACACACAGGGAACGCCAGAAACACACACAGGGAATGCCAGAAACACACACACACACACACACAGGGAATGCCAGAAACACACATACACACACAGGGGAACACACGCCAGAAACACACACACACAGGGAACGCCAGAAACACACACACATGCAGGGAACGCCAGAAACACACACACACACACAGGGAATGCCAGAATCACACACACACACACAGGGAATGCCAGAAACACACACACACACACACACACACAGGGAATGCCAGAAACACACACACACAGGGAACGCCAGAAACACAGACACACACACAGGGAACGCCCGAAAACACACACACACGGAACGCCAGAATCACACACACACACAGGGAACGCCAGAAACACACACACACAGGGAACGCCAGAAACACACACACACACACAGGGAACGCCAGAAACACACACACACACACACAGGGAATGCCAGAAACACACACACACAGGGAATGCCAGAAACACACACACACACCAAGGGGAACGCCAGAAACACACACACACACACACACAGGGAATGCCAGAAAAACACACACAGACAGGGAACGCCAGAAACACACACACACACAGGGAACGCCAGAAACACACACACACACAGGGAACGCCCGGAATGCCAGAACACACACACACAGGGAATGCCAGAAACACACACACACACACACACACAGGGAACGTCAGAAACACACACACAGGGAACGCCTGAACACACACACACACACACACACAGGGAATGCCAGAAACACACACACACAGGGAACACCAGAAACACACACACACACAGGGAACGCCAGAAACACACACACACACGGAACGCCAGAAAAACACACACACACACACACAGGGAACGCCAGAAACACACACACACACACACACACACACACACAGGGAACGCCAGAAACACACACACACACAGGGAACGCCAGAAACACACACACAAACACACAGGGAACGCCAGAAACACACACACACACACAGGGAACGCCAGAAACACACACACACAGGGAACGCCAGAAACACACACACACACACACACACAGGGAACGCCAGAAACACACACACACAGGGAACACCAGAAACACACACACCACACAGGGAACGCCAGAAACACACACACACACACAGGGAACGCCAGAAACACACACACACAGGGAACGCCAGAAACACACACACATACACAGGGAACGCCAGAAAACACACACACACACACACAGGGAATGCCAGAAACACACACACACAGGGAACGCCAGAAACACACACACACACACACAGGGAACGCTAGAAAAACACACACAGGGAACACACACACACACACACAGGGAATGCCAGAAAAACACACACACACACAGGGGAACGCCAGAAACACAAACACACAGGAAACGCCAGAAAACACACACACAGGGAACGCCAGAAACACACACACACACAGGGAAACGCCAGAAACACACACACACAGGGGAACGCCAGAAAACACACACACATACACAGGGAAACCCAGAAACACACACACACACACAGGCAACGCCAGAAACACACACACACACAGGGGAACGTCAGAAACACACACACACAGGGAAACGCCAGAAACACACAGACAGGGAAACGCCAGAAACACACACACACACAGGGGAACGCCAGAAACAAACACACACAGGGAACGCCAGAAACACAAACACACACAGGGAACGCCAGAAACACACACACACAGGGAACGCCAGAAACACACACACACAGGGAACGCCAGAAACACACACAGGGAATGCCAGAAACACACACACACACACACATAGGGAATGCCAGAAACACACATACACACACAGGGGAACGCCAGAAACACACACACACAGGGAACGCCAGAAACACACACACACACAGGGAACGCCAGAAACACACACACACACACACAGGGAATGCCAGAAACACACACACACACACACACACAGGGAATGCCAGAAACACACACACACAGGGAACGCCAGAAACACAGACACACACACAGGGAACGCACAAACACACACACACGGAACGCCAGAAACACACACACACACACACAGGGAACGCAAGAAACATACACACACACACACACAGGGAACGCCAGAAACATACACACACACACAGGGAACGCCAGAAACACACACACACACACACAGGGAACACCAGAAACACACACAGGGAACGCCAGAAACACACACACACACACACACACAGGGAACGCCAGAAACACACACACACACACAGGGAACACCAGAAACACACACACAAACACAGGGAACGCCAGAAACACACACACACACAAACACACAGGGAACGCCAGAAACACACACACACACACACACAGGGAAAGCCAGAAAACACACACACACACACAGGGAACGCCAGAAACACACACACTCACACAGGGAACGCCAGAAACACACACACACACAGGGAACTCCAGAAACACACACAGACACAGGGAACTCCAGAAACACACACACACACACGCAGGGAACGCCAGAAACACACACACACACACACACACACAGGGAACGCCAGAAACACACACACAGGGAACACCTGAAACACACACACACACACGGAATGCCAGAAACACACACACACACACACACACGGAATGCCAGAAACACACACAGGGAATGCCAGAAACACACACACAGGGAATGCCAGAAACACACACACAGGGAATGCCAGAAACACACACACACACACGGAATGCCAGAAAACACACACACACACACACAGGGAATGCTGAAAACACACACAGAGGGAACGCCAGAAACACACACACAGGGAACGCCAGAAACACACACACAGGGAACGCCAGAAAACACACACACAGGGAACGCCAGAAAACACACACACACACACACAGGGAAACCCAGAAAACACACACACACAGGGGAACGCCAGAAACACACACACGCAGGGAAACGCCAGAAACACACACACACAGGGAACGCCAGAAACACACACACACAGGGGAACGCCAGAAACACAAACACACACAGGGAACGCCAGAAACACAAACACACACAGGGAACGCCAGAAACACACACACAGGGGAACGCCAGAAACACAAACACACACAGGGAACGCCAGAAACACAAACACACACAGGGAATGCCAGAAACACACACACACAGGGAACACCAGAAACACAAACACACACACGGAACGCCAGAAACACACACACACAGGGAACGCCAGAAACACACACACACAGGGAACGCCAGAAACACACACACACACACAGGGAACGCCAGAAACACACACACACACACAGGGAACGCCAGAAACAACACACACACACACACACACAGGGAATGCCAGAAACACACATACACACCAAGGGGAACGCCAGAAACACACACACACACACACACACACACAGGGAATGCCAGAAAAACACACACAGACAGGGAACGCCAGAAAAACACACACACACACACAGGGAACGCCAGAAACACACACACACACAGGGAACGCCCCAAAACACACACACACACGGAATGCCAGAAACACACACACAAACACAGGGAACGCCAGAAACACACACACACACACAGGGAACGCCAGAAACACACACACACACACACAGGGAATGCCAGAAACACACACACAGGGAACGCCTGAACACACACACACACACACACACACACAGGGAACGCCAGAAACACACACACACACACACAGGGAACACCAGAAACACACACACACACACAGGGAACGCCAGAAACACACACACACGGAACGCCAGAAACACACACACACACACACACACACAGGGAACGCCAGAAACACACACACACACACACAGGGAACACCAGAAACACACACACACACAGGGAACGCCAGTAACACACACACAAACACACAGGGAACGCCAGAAACACACACACACACACAGGGAATGCCAGAAACACACACACACAGGGAACGCCAGAAACACACACACACAGGGAACGCCAGATACACACACAAACAGGGAACGCCAGAAACACACACACACACACACAGGGAACGCCAGAAACACACACACACACACACAGGGAACGCCAGAAACACACACACACACACACACAGGGAACGCCAGAAACACACACACACACAGGGAACGCCAGAAACACACACACACACACACACACACACAGGGAACGCCAGAAACACACACACACAGGGAACGCCAGAAACACACACACACAGGGAACGCCAGAAACACACACACACACACACACACACACACACAGGGAACGCCAGAAAACACACACACACAGGGAATGCCAGAAACACACACACACACAGGGAACGCTAGAAACACACACACACACACACACACACACAGGGAATGCCAGAAACACACACACACACACACACACAGGGGGAACGCCAGAAACACAAACACACAGGAAACGCCAGAAAACACACACACAGGGAACGCCAGAAAACACACACACATACACAGGGAAACCCAGAAACACACACACACACACACAGGCAACGCCAGAAACACACACACACACAGGGGAACGCCAGAAACACACACACACAGGGGAACGCCAGAAACACACACACACAGGGAAACGCCAGAAACACACACACAGGGAAACGCCAGAAACACACACACACAGGGGAACGCCAGAAACAAACACACACAGGGGAACGCCAGAAACACAAACACACACAGGGAACGCCAGAAACACACACACACACAGGGAACGCCAGAAACACACACACACAGGGAACGCCAGAAACACACACAGGGAATGCCAGAAACACACACACACACACATAGGGAATGCCAGAAACACACATACACACACAGGGGAACGCCAGAAACACACACACACAGGGAACACCAGAAACACACACACATGCAGGGAACACCAGAAACATACACACACACACGGAACGCCAGAAACACACACACACACAGGGAACGCCAGAAACACACACACACACACACAGGGAACGCCAGAAACACACACACACACACAGGGAACGCCAGAAACACACACACACACACACACAGGGAACGCCAGAAACACACACACACACACACACACAGGGAACGCCAGAAACACACACACACAGGGAAGGCCAGAAACACACACACACAGGGAACGCCAGAAACACACACACACACACACACACAGGGAACGCCAGAAACACACACACACACACACACACACACACACACACACACAGGGAACACCAGAAACACACACACACACACAGGGAACGCCAGAAACACACACACACACACAGGGAACGCCAGAAACACACACACACACAGGGAACGCCAGAAACACACACAGGGAACGCCAGAAACACACACACACACAGGGAACGCCAGAAACACACACACACAGGGAACACCAGAAACACACACACACACACAGGGAACGCCAGAAACACACACACACACACACAGGGAACGCCAGAAACACACACAGGGAACGCCAGAAACACACACACACAGGGAACGCCAGAAACACACACACACACACACAGGGAACACCAGAAACACACACACACACACACACAGGGAACACCAGAAACACACACACACACACACACACACACAGGGAACGCCAGAAACACACACACACACACACACACACACACAGGGAATGCCAGAAACACACACACACACACACACACACACAGGGAACGCCAGAAACACACACACACACACACACACACACACAGGGAATGCCAGAAACACACACACACACACACACACAGGGAATGCCAGAAACACACACACACACACAGGGGAATGCCAGAAACACAAACACACAGGAAACGCCAGAAACACACACACACAGGGAACGCCAGAAACACACACACACACACACACAGGGAATGCCAGAAACACACACACACACACACAGGGAACGCCAGAAACACACACACACACAGGGAACGCGAGAAACACATACATGTGCAACACATACTGTACACCCACACAAAAACACACAGGGAAGGCAAGAAATGTAATTTGTTTTGAAAGTAAACAAGCTAATCAAATAGCAAGGATTTTTAGACCAAATCAAACTGATTTGCCCATTGGCAAAATGGAGTAGGTTGTTCAGTTTCAATATAAATGAATATCCCCCCAACTCCAATCAGGCTGTTTAATCCTAAAATTGTAACGGCTGTCGTCGGATGAAGAAGGAGACCAAGGTGCAGTGTGGTAAGTGTTCATGATAAATGTATTACTCCAAACACTCTAACAAAATAACAAAGATTGAAAACCGAAGCAGTCCTGTCAGGTGCAGACACTAAACAGAAAATAACTACCCACAAAACCCAAACGAAACAGGACAACTTATATATGATCCCCAATCAGAGACAACGATAGACAGCTGATTGGGAACCACACCAACATAGAAATAAAGAATGCCCACCCTAGTTACACCCTGGCCTAACCAAAATAGAGCATAAAAGCCTCTCTATGGCCAGGGCGTGACAATAATGCTGGCTGCATATCCTCTGTGCTCAACACTATCCCAGGGCTCTGATGCTTTCCAATGAAATAGTAGAACCTGTAACACTTTGACCTTGTGGATGTTACCCTATTACTCATTTCTACCAGCAACCACAGAAGTTGTCATACTAATGTATTAACATATAAATCATTGTACATCTCCTTCAATCTCATAGAATGGCAACTACTTCCATCACTACTGGTGTCATCACACTCATCATCACTCATCACTTGAAACCTCATTTAATTCTCTCACCAGGGACCTCAACAAACAGCTGTTACAAATCTCACCACCTTCATCAGATCAGCACAGCTTGTGATAATTCTCCACTCTCTAGCTAAACTCCAAACTCCAAACACATAAGTACACTGTAGAATCCACTTTCTAACGCGGCCACTTTTCGTGTGTACGTTCTGCTTCTTGTTGTTAAGCGTTTTAGAAGCGTTGTTGTAGCTCCTTGTTTATCCCGGCGGGGGAACTGGTGGGTTTGGAGCGCTGAAGAAACGGTCCTCCTCTGTTAAACCTGTTTATTTACATTGACAGTTTTATTATAGCGCTCTAGTCATTACACACACACACCCACACAGAGCTCAACTCATTTGCATAGCTAATGAAGCCATATTTTCAGTCCCCGTTAAGATTTAAGATGGCAGTTGTCTAATTGGAACATTAGCTATAAGAGCCCTTTTTCTATTAAACTCAGTTTGCATGGATCTAATAAATCATAGTCCCTGTTGCTGGGGACAAATGTACTTTTTTTGTTTTTTTCAGAGGAGATGAATAGTATGAAACAAGTTCATTGATTTGGCCTCGTTTTGTAATGGAAGAAAAACTGTTTGAAGCACATAAGCTTTTTAAATCCTTGCCTTTCTTTGAGCCGGTTGAGGAACGAGTGAAGATGATTGGCAAGACAAGGAGATGTGGAGGATAGCGGATAGAGGGAGAGGGAGGAGAGGAGTGATGGAGGGAGAGGGAGGAGGATGTGTGTAATAATGTGTGGAGGATAGAGGGAGAGGGGACGAGGAGGAGAGTGATGGAGGGAGAGGGAAGTGTGGAGTAGAAAGGGCTTCGTGGATGATTTGGGCTTAAACGTGTTTCTCTGTTCAGTTTATAGTGGAGATCCTCATCTATGAGAGGAGGAAGATGAAGATGAGGAAGTAGAGGAGGGGAAATAGTCTGTCCATCAAACAGATAGTCCAGCCTGCGCATAGTGAGTCGGTCCATCCCACCAGTACACTGTAAGACATTTGACTGTACTGCATCACACAACCAAGCACATATCGTATGCACATGTACACACACACACACACACACACACAAACCTTTGGCTCCACTATAAAGCTCACGTCACCCCATCTCACACCATATTCACAGACACACACACACACACGTACACACACACACACACACACACACACACACACACACACACAAACACACACACACACACACACAAACCTATGGCTCCATTATAAAGCTCACGTCACCCCATCTCACACCATATTCACGCACACACACACACACACACACACACACACACACACACACACACACAGCCCTCTGCGGGCCTTGGGAGTGCTGCTCATTGGGACTCCTGCTGGTGAGGAGATGGGAATTTTAATGAACTCTGCCCAGCAGGGATCTCCTTTTCCACCCTGCTTCACTCTTGCAGTCGCTCTCTCCTTTTCTCTATTATCGCTCGACTTGTGGGTTTCACTCTGTCCATTTCTCATTTCCTTCTTCCTAAGGAGGGATAGGAGTGTGTCAACAACCTTCAGATACCACTGAACCCACTGTGCTATAATAATGTGATTGACAAGTGTGACTGTAATTTGATTGACAGGCCTATGAGTGGCTTGGAGTGGGTGGGGACTGTTTTGGCTGCAGCCTAGGCAATACACACACCTGGGTGCACCAGTAAGATATGTGTGGAAACAATATTGTTGGTAAGTACTGTACTGGGAATGATGGGTCAGGCAGAGGTGGTGGCAGCTAATAGAAGTTAGAAAGAGGAAGCAGCTGAGGTTATATTTGTTCTGTGTGAAGAACATCCACACACACCTGCAGACCTCAGCTGGTCAGGCCACTAGAGAGAACAAAGGGAAAATACAAGAAAGGAGAAAAGAAAGGGGGAGGTGGCAAAAAAGAAAAAGACAGAGAGAGAGACAGAGGCGGAGAGAAGAGAGAAGCGAGAGAGACAGAAAGAGGAGATAAGAGAAGAGAGAGGAGAAAGAAGAGAAAGACAGAGAGACAGAGCGACAGAAAGAGAGAGACAGAGAGACAGAGCGACAGAGAGAGGGAGAGAGAGAGAGACAGAGAGAGAGAGAGAGAGAGAGACAGAGAGAGAGCCAGAAAGAGAGCCAGAGAGAGAGAGAGAGAGACAAAGAGAGAAGACAGAGAGAGGAGATAAGAGAAGAGAGGGAGAAGACGAACTGGCACAGAGAGACAGGAAACACAGGGATAAATACAATGGGAAAAATAAGTGGCATCTGGAGGGGGTGGAGACAATCACAAAGACAGATGAAACAGATCAGGGCATGATCATCTTCGGTTTCCCCCTCAGAGAAAATGTAACTTGTCTTTGCTTGTCCCAAAATCCTAGCTTGTCCCAAAATAAAATGTAACAATTGATATTTTCTTCTCTGTTGCTTACTATATTAAAATTCCAAAACAAAAAACGTTTTATTGAAAATCTCCCCTACAGCTGTAAACAAATACTCCAGTATTTCAAAGAGAAGCTTTATCCTCTCACACTCCATTAAACAGTGAAAAATGGTTTATTTTATGTTACAAAAAGGACATCCATCTTCAACATCTGAGTTAATAACAGATACAAAAGCATAAACTGCAATGATGCCATGCAAAATCCTGCATTGTCTCCAGTGCCCTTTTGTAACAGTGGCTTGTACAGTGCTCTCCATGCTGGCTTTACCTTGTCACCAATACCCAGGTTTACCCTCCAAAGAGTGTATTTTCTATTCTTCAATATATCTTTATTCAAAATCTGTATGAGTCTTTCCCATTCACCTCATTCAAACCACCTCTGCCAACCCTCTCAAATCCAGCAATAAAGCCTTTCTGTCTGACTCAGGGATGTTGGGTGTAATCCCTCATCTGGGGAATGGGACATTTTCATCTTGTGCCTTCTTATTATTATTATTTAGCATAAACAACTCTTCTACTGATAGAGCCTTCCTGCAGCTTCCCAGCAGTTGTCTGACAATCCTTTCCGACCTCACCCACAAATGTTCAGCCACCCATCCTCCATCCATTAAAAAGGGCACAGCCATGGCAATTAACCGTTATAGGGTGATGATTTTGCCCTTCACCAGAATCTTGGAGAAATGTGGGTCCAGCTGCAGTTGTACAATCCATTCTTGCCTCATACACCAAAGGTTCCTCCGCTGGAGAGCATCTTGACACATTCATTATGCTCCAAACCCTAAGAAGGCCTCTGTAAAACGGAGGTACACCCTCCCTAGAAATCTGGCTACTATCAACCAAAGATAAAGCCTTCTTTAAACCTAATCCCCCGACCTGCTGTAATACAAGACCTGCCACCCTTCTACAAATCACATTTTCTGGTCCATAAAGCAACCTTTGATTAAACTGAAACCGGAAAGCAGCAGCCCTACCAGCAAGATGTACAAGACCATGTCCCCCCTCCTCTTTTGACAAATACAAAACACTTTGTGGAACCCAATGATATTTATCCCAAAATAAATCTACAATAATCGCCTGTATCTTAGCCAGAATGACAACTGATGCCACATGCAGAAACAACCACATTGTTAACAATAATAGTGTGTCCGCCTGTATGACATTCGAGATAACAACCAACGTCATGTCCTCATCCTCCCTCCCACCATTTCAAGCACCCCATTCCAATTTTTTTCCATTGTACCCTCATCCCCTTGGTACACTCCAATATACTTAAAACCTCCCTTACACCATTCCAACCCCCTAGCAAAGCCATGATGCCTCCAGACCATTTTTCAATCTGTGAAGCACAACTTTTTTCTCCATTTACCTTTTCAGAGGATATTCCCCTAAACTGACCAACCATGAGACTCAAACTATCCATCTCTGCTTGATGTTTCGCTACAATAACTACCTCATCAGCAATAGGCTGAGAGACCAATTGGAGGAATATACTCTGAAAGGTAAACCCCTTTAATACAACTTCTAATGTTATTTAGTAGTGGCTCTATAGCGATGGCATATAACATTCCTGACAAAGAACACCCCTGCCTAATACCTCTACACACTTTAAAAGGAGCACTCAAGCCACTGTTAACTTTCAGTACACTTTCAATGTCACCATACATCACCCTAATCATGGCAATAAAACCAGAGCTGAAACCATAAGACTCAAAAGTGTGCCATAAGTATTGATGTTCAACTCGGTCAAATGCCAGTTCCTGATCAATTGAAATAAGCCCAGCATCCAACCCAATAGCCTTAGAGATGTCCAAAATATCCTGAATCAGGGAAATGTTATCCCCTACCTGCCAGCCCGGGAACACAGTAGGACTGGTCCGTATGTATGATTTGCCCCATCACCTCCCTCAGTCACACCTGTTGGACAAAGCCTTGGACAGGATCTTATAATCAGTGCACAATAAAGCCACCGGCCTCCAGTTCTTCACCTTCCTAGGGTCACCCTTTTTTGGCATCCATTTCGGAGATTCCCTGAAACGAACTTCTCACCAATGCCCTCTGTGCTGTGACACCCTGCAGGTCTGCCAATGCTGCTTTTTTTCTCTTCAGGGCCTGAGTATGGCCTCGATCGCCTGTGGTCTCAACTATTGTCGGGAGTTCAACTATTTCAGACTCTAGGGCGTTCATTGATCTGGTGATGTCTCTGGTGACATTCATAGTGTACTGATTACAGAATTGTTGAATCTGGATTTTCCCTATATCCCACCACTGTTGAAGGGATAACAAACTGGCCTTTTGAGACCTCCACTTCTCTCAGAAACCTCTCCACTTGTCCCAGAAACCTCTCCACTTCTCCCAGAAACATCTCCACTTCTCCCAGAAACATCTCCACTTCTCCCAGAAACATCTCCACTTCTCCCAGAAACCTCTCCACCTCTCCCAGAAACCTCTCCACCTCTCCCAGAAACCTCTCCACCTCTCCCAGAAACCTCTCCACCTCTCCCAGAAACCTCTCCACTTCTCCCAGAAACCTATCCACTTCTCCCAGAAACCTCTCCACTTCTCCCAGAAACCTCTCCACTTCTCCCAGAAACCTCTCCACTTCTCCCAGAAACATATCCACTTCTCCCAGAAACCTCTCCCACTTCTCCCAGAAACCTCTCCACTTCTCCCAGAAACCTCTCCACCTCTCCCAGAAACCTCTCCACCTCTCCCAGAAACCTCTCCACCTCTCCCAGAAACCTATCCACTTCTCCCAGAAACCTATCCACCTCTCCCAGAAACCTATCCACCTCTCCCAGAAACCTCTCCACTTCTCCCAGAAACCTCTCCCGCCACCTCTCCCAGAAACCTCTCCACCTCTCCCAGAAACCTATCCACCTCTCCCAGAAACCTCTCCACTTCTCCCAGAAACATCTCCACCTCTCCCAGAAACATCTCCACCTCTCCCAGAAATCTATCCACCTCTCCCAGAAACCTCTCCACCTCTCCCAGAAACCTCTCCACCTCTCCCAGAAACCTATCCACTTCTCCCAGAAAAAACTACATTTCCTGAAGTGAGCATCACTCAATAAAGTTATATTAAAATGCCAGTATGCACTTTTGGGTTTTACATCGTTAATGAACACCAGCTCTGTTATTAAACAATGATCAGAAAATCCCACTGGAGTTATCACACTTGATTTACAGACCTGAGATTGATGCTCAAAAACATAAAACCTATCTAACCTGGCCATAGAGATGATGTTCTCTCTCACATGCGCCCAGGTGTACTGCCTTGTTCCTCCATGTTGACTCCGCCAAATATCACACAGTTCATTTGTTACAATAAGGCGCTTTAAAAAGTCATTGAGGCTACAGTATATGAGGTTCTTTGTGGTTTCTATCTAAATCACTGACAGTGCCATTAAAATCCCCAACAAGAAATATACAATCCTCAGTGTTACATTTCTCAATGGAATTTGATAACGTCTCTAAAAAACATACCCTTTCAACTGCCACCACTGGGGCATATACATTTAAATACAAAGTGATGTTTTCATACCTCGCTCTAACTTTTAATAACCTCCCCTCAACTACCTCTTCAACCTCATATCACAAAGGCAAAAACTATTTTGAGAACAGAATAGCCACAACCCCACAGGATAGCCACAATCCCACTACACACCACTGCCCCCCAGTCCTGTTGCCACATAACTTAATTTTCACTATCGCTATGCGTTTCTTGCAGAAAACCTCAATTTCCCTTCATTAACTCATACACCACAGCTCTTTTTAATGTCTTTCGCCACATTTATTTTTTTTATAACAAATACCAACAAACAAAAGAGGAATAGTCACATGCAAACAAACATACATACAAACTATTTACATTGCCAGGAATCCTAAACAAACAAATCATATTCATTAATAATACAACAAGTTTTAATTGCCTTTTTGTTTTTCATTTTAGTTAAAGTAGTGCCATGTATTGTTTAAACTAATTTAATAAGTGAAAAAATGTAGGTTTCGAATTAGGCAATTTGCTATTGTGAATATGATATTTAGCTAGTATTATTAGCAGTTTAATTAAATATACTACATCTTTATCGAAGTCAGAATTTCTGAAATAAATCATTATATCAAAACTATTAAATAGTACAACCAGTCCTATTTTTTTGTAACAAATTTCAATCAAAAAAATTCTACTATAAATACAGGCAAAAAAACACATGCAAAACGGTCTCCTTCTCCATTCCACAGAAATCACATGTATAGTCAATATTCAGCTTGAATATTCACAAGATAAATTCTATGTAACATTTAAAATGAAACTTCATTTACCTTGTTACTGATATTACTGATATATTTGTTAGCAATTTCCATGCTTTCCCCCATTGTATATCACCATAGATATTTGACCAAAATAATCTTGCTGAGGGAATTGCAGCATCTCAAACAATATTCCTAATCTGTTTATTACTATATTTATCTTTGAACAATTAATATATTTTCATGTAAATGTATGTTACTTACATCAACCACAGAGGAATTTAAAAGAGATACATATTCTTTAATTGGAATTTTAAACATATGAAGAAATTCCCCATATGAGAGTAGATATCCATCCTTATCCAGTAACAGACCAACCAAAATAATTTTATTCCCAAACCAGTTTCCGAAAAAATGTACTTTAAAAAAATATATATCTTTGATGTTTCATAGAAAGTATCTGTGAGGGGAAAAATTGTGTTTATATGCTAACATCCAAGCTAAAATTGCCTGCTTATGGAATTTGGCCAACTTAACTGGGATTTTATCAACATAAAAATGACATCGAAGCAAAAATTCTAAACCACCAACAGAGTCAAAAAAAATACTTAGGGAAGACATTCCAAATACTGTTCTGGTTCTTAACATACTTCTCACGCCCTGGATTTTGCTGGACTGTTTTCGTCCCCCGTGTCTGGGGCATTTGTTTTGAGCACCCAGTGTTTTGTGGGGGGGGGCCGTTGTTCACCGTGTGTGCATTAAAAGAGCACTATATTGAACTCTCTGTTTCCTGCGCCTGACTTCACACCCACGACACCCAGATCGTTACAGTAACCTTATCTTTAATTGGGATACCATATACTTCTTTTAAAACACAGTCCTTGAGTGGAAATAAGACTATTAATTATTAATTTAATTTAACTATTAATTTTCAAACCCGAAGCTGAGGAAAAGTCTTCAACAAATGAAACCGCTTTAGAAACCTCATTCCTGTTTCTTAAAAATATGGTGGTATCACCAACCAGTTGATATAGATTAAATTCATTGCCAAGTGCTGAAACACCTTGAAAATTCCCTTTCTTGTTATGAAGAGCCACAATTTGAGTAACCAATAAAAAATAAAAATGGACTAATTGGACAGCCCTGCCTAATATCAAATATTTGGGATGTCCCGTGAACTAATTTTACAGAGCTATTACAACCACTATATAGAGTTTGGACTGCTTTCAAAAAAATGTCACCAAACCCCAAAATACGTATTGCTTTGAACACAATCTCATGTTCTACAGTGTCAAAAGCTTGATGAAAATCAACAAACATAAGAAAACTATCATCAAGGATGAGGTCATTATAGTCAATCATATCTAAGATCAACCTGATGTTATTACTAATGTGTCGACCATGCATAAAACCAGATTGTTCTTCATCAATTATATGATGCAAGCCTTGTTTCAACCTTTTAGCAAATACAAGGGCAAATAATTTCCCATAATTATTCAACAGGCTAATGGGTCTTGTCACGTTCTGACCTTTATTCCTTTGTTTTGTCTTTATTTAGTATGGTCAGGGCGTGTGTTGGGGTGGGCAGTCTATGTTAGTTTTTCTATATTTTCTATTTCTGTGTTTGGCCTTATATGGTTCTCAATCAGAGGCAGCTGTCTATCGTTGTCCCTGATTGAGAACCATATTTAGGTAGCCTGTTTTCTGTTGTGTTTTGTGGGTGGTTATTTTCAGTCTTTGTGTGTCTGCACCAGATAGAACTGTTTCGGTTTTCACTTTGTTGTTTTGATTTTGAAGTGTTCAGTTTCATTAAAAGAAAGATGAACAATTACCACGCTGCGCTTTGGTCCGATCCTTCTTCCACCTCTGAATGCCGTTACAGGTCTCCAGTTGTCTATGTAAAGAGTATCCTTATTAGGTTTGGGAATCAAAGTAATTACACCTTGATTTAAGGAAGCCAGTAACTCCCCTTTTTCTATTGATTCTTGGAACATAGCAAGAATGAAAGGAATCCATTTATCATTGAATGCTTTATAAAACTTTATAAAAGGTATTAAACTATCACTTCCAGGTGACCTATTGTCCTTAAGGCTTTTATCTCAATTTCAGATAACTCATCACAAAAATCCCTGAAATCATTATCTATCTTCTTAGCAATGTTGCCTACCGTGTCTAAGAAAAGATCCATATTGGAAGTTGACTGGGCTGATGTACACAGATTCTGATAAAACTGGGCAACATGCTGAGATTTCTTCTGGGTTTTCATTGGGAGTTTATTAATCATTCATTTACATATGGAAGTCTTTTCGCCTGCCCTTTTTTCTAAATTAAATAAATATTTTGTATTTTTCTCTCCCTCTTCTGTCCATTTTCATCTTGATCTTACAAACACTCCCTGGGCCTTTTCCTCGTAGATACAGTCTAACTGCATTTGCAATGATAGCCCCAGTAATTCTTGATTAATTCAGTTTTTTTAGTATAATCCATTTTACCCCTTATGGTGTCATATTCTTTCTCTCTCTTGGCATGAGCAATGCCTTTCCCCATTGAAATAGACAAAAGCCTTATATCAAATTTCATTAGCTCCCACAGTAACTTCCAAACGTATTCATAACACAGGCACAATTCCAGTAACTTTTTTTGTTGATAAACCATGCATATTTATCTTTATTAAGATCCCTTTGTGGTCTGTTAAAATCGATGGTTCAATCGAGACTGTATCAACCTTGTCAGCCATATCTACAGACATCAGCCGGAAATCAATACGGGATTGTATAGATAAATCTTTGGTACTCCATGCAAACATAATCTTATCTGGGTTCTTATGTCTCCAAATATCTAGAACACCTAACCTTAGACATATATTCCATTCATATACACATATATCTCACCAACAGAATTGCTATCCTTAGGAGAATATCTATCTAGATGATCATGTAAAACTGTATTAAAATCACCCCATATTACTTTGGCCAATGGAAATGTAGACATAATTTGACTTATTTTCCTCTCAATGTCTCTAATTAAAATACAGTTACTGAATTGAACGTGGTTGACATCTTCCAATAGTATAATCCATCTCCCTGTATTATCTGCTTCTTGACTCAATATATGACCCTTAAAGTTGCCTTTTAAAATAGCGACACCTGCTGACCGATTAGTACCAAATGAAAACCAAATATCATTCCCCCATTGACACTTCCAAAACGCAGTATCTGTGGAACAGGCATGAGTTTCTTGAATGAAATAAAAGTCGGCACTCTTACCCTTACAATGAAAAAAATAAAGATTTCCTTTTCAAAATATTACGGATTCCCCTGGCATTAATGAAAAAAACAGAAACGGACATTTACTATCACAGTGACTATATGAAGAATGTCAAACTTGCTCACATGAATCAAGGTCTCACAAAAAGAAAAGTTCTTTGTAGTTGCAAATAAAAACAGCACTTTGCACCACATAATGATTGACCTAAATTATATATATATATATATATATATATATATATATGTATTTTTTTTATACAATTGCAAATAACTTTGTACCATAGATTGGTAAAACAAATAGCCATCAAGCTAACATTAAGTGTCAGTGCGAATTTCCCTGACATAAAAAAATGTATATATAAAAAAAGTTTGTCTCACACAAACAATGCTCTTTCCTAAAGAAATATAAAGTTTTATCAGATGCAAATAAAACTCAGTCCTGCACAACTCACTTGATAAATCCAGCAGTCAACAAGCTAGGCATAAGCATGAATTTCCCTTCCATTAACAAAAGCCTTGACTCCCGCACGGTATGCACTTTTCCCTTCCCTCCTTGCGCTCTCAATCATCGGCCACAGACGACTGAGCTTCTTTGTCAAATGCTGTCAGATCCTCCTTGAACCTCAGGTTGTTCTTCTTTAAATAGTCATTTTTCTTTGCACTTTTCCATGTCATATCCCTCACTGACCTGGAGAAGAATCTCATGATCACTGGTCGTGGTGGCTGGTTGTTTTCCCCATCACTCAGCCTACCCAAGCAGTTCACTACATCCAGAGAACCTGCAACAACATTTCGCTCCTCCTCCAGGACTATTGCCCTGCAAATGTCCTTCACTCTTGCTTGGATGTTCTCATCAGATTTTTCTGCTATTCCATAAATTCGAAGATTCCATCTCCGACCATACCGGTCATTCTCATTTTCCATTGACTCCATTTCAGTGAGTTTCTTCTCCTCCTTTGCAACCTGAATTTTCAAAGTTGCGTTCAGAGTTTTTACTTCCTCAGCATTGAAATCAAGCGATTTCTTCAGGTTAACGATACTGAGTGTTCTTTTTCACCAAATCCATGATGTCATCTGCCCTCTCTTTGATTTTAGCCGTGAGGATTTGGACAATGTTGTCCTGTAGCTGGCTCATTGATCGTTCACTTCTCAGCTTCTTTGGAAGTTGCTCCTTGTTTGGGGTATTCGGGTATGAATCACATTTACCCCCCTTTTTACACTGCAAGCATATGAGTGAGTTTCAACAATGCCTCTTTTCTCCTTGGAAGTTTCAACATCCATTATCTCAGCAACATTTTGGTAATGTCCTGATTCCATGCTACTGGTTATGAAGACGTTAGCAGGCTAACTTAAGTACACATGCTGAAACATTTCGATAGCTAGCTTGGAAATCGTTAAAAATATATTTTAATGGTTTGATTAATTACAAAATTATTCAAATTAGCTACATTGTATGGTTAGATGTCATTTTTTCTTAAAACAATTCTTTTGCAACTGCAGTCTAAAACTATAAATGTTGTGAGAAAACCCTAAAATTGTTCCTCAGCTAGAAATGTTACACCCTCTCATGCCGCCATCTTGAGCGCCCTCCTCTCGCCCCATTTACGGTTACAGAAGACATCCTAAAACTGCTCTGAAAGAAAATGCAGAGATAGAGACACAAAACTCTTTATGGAGTTAAGGCTGCGACTGAACTCATTCATTTCCTTTCGAATTTAAATTACTTGTCATTCTCGTGACAACTTTCTTGAGTCTAGCGATTTCAGGGCTTGTCAAACCTCCCCCCATTATTTTTGACATCATAACCTTTGCTGGTTCAATACACAAATCACTTTCGGGAAAAAAATCTGTTACATTATAATCCTGCATATATTTCTTTCCTTTTGTAAATTTCTGATATTGACATACCTTCTCAATCACATATTGCCCTTCCACCCCATTTCTCTCGCTATTTTGTTGAGATACAGCAGATGACTCAGTCTTGCTATCATCCCCAGAGGAAAACTACATCTCTACAACCTGTTTATCCTCAACTGATTTATCAATCTCTACCTTCCTCTTAGAATTAGAACCTTCATCACCCCTTAAATTCTTTCTCTTAATCCTCGGTACTTTGAAAACAGCTGCTTCATTTTCCATTGTTTCGATCTCCTCTTGAACTCCACTTTCATTTTCCAGCAAGGACTCAATGACCCCAGTCCCACTCACTGGCTGTTTCCCCCCCTCTTTACTCTGATCCACCACAATTTCTCATTTCCTACTTTTGCAACCACATCTTCCCACCTTCTCCCTTCCCCTGAACCCTTAGCATGTTCATCCCTTCGTGGTGGTGCAGTAGCTGTACCAGTGCTAGAGCTGCTACTGGGCTCTGCGCGCTCATTCTCGGGACAATAACGTACCAAATGCCCCTCACTTCGGGAGCCAAAGCATTTCATTGATTCAGTAGAAGCATAGAACACATAATTAAATCTGTCAACCTTAAAAATGAATGTTAAATTTAGTCAGTCATTATCCTTCTGTTGGATTTGAATTTTGAACATTGAGATATTAAAGACATGATAGATCAGAGCATAGTATATTAAGGAGTGAGATCTGTAGAAAGACAGAGTGGCTGTGGAATGTGCTGGGTGGTTGGGAGGAGATCAAAGGATTGCTATAGGGGAGGCAGATGGACATCTGTGGACTAGGTGAAAGAGGAGTTGAGGTCAGGAGGTGAGGTCAGATCCCCTGAAGGGGAGTAATAAGGGTTTAGTATCCTGTTATCCTCTTCCCATGGAACCATAAGATGTAAGGATTGGCGAGAAGGAGGAGTGTCTTAAGTGGGATATATATATACATATATATATGTGAGATGGTGAGAAATGTTTGGCTGTCTGAATTACAGCTGTAAAGACCCTTTGGGCAGAATTAAACTTGTTCAAGCTTCTCTAGTGTCTGAGTTATTTACTCTGAAAAATAAGAACCTAACACTTCTTTAAAATGTGCACTTGTCTCCTATGGGACATGACATGTTTCAGCAAAGGACAGATTTGCATCCAAAAACAACATTTTTAATTAACCTTTTTTATTGTAGATACAGTGGGGCAAAAAAAGTATTTAGTCAGCCACCAATTGTGCAAGTTCTCCCACTTAAAAAGATGAGAGAGGCCTGTAATTTTCATCATAGGTACACTTCAACTATGACAGACAAAATGATCCAGACATCCAGAAAATCACATTGTAGGATTTTTAACTTCTTGCGTCAAGCCATCCCGGATCCGGGATCATGAATACAGCCTCAAGCTCATTACCATAACGCAATGTTAACTATTCATGAAAATCGCAAATGAAATGAAATTAATATGCTAGCTCTCAAGCTTAGCCTTTTGTTAACAACACTGTCATCTCAGATTTTCAAAATATGCTTCTCAACCATAGCAAAACAAGCATTTGTGTAACAGCTAGCGCAGCTAGCGTAGCATTTAGCGTTAGCATCAGCAGGCAACATTTTCACAAAAACCAGAAAATCATTCAAATAAAATCATTTACCTTTGAAGAACTTCAGATGTTTTCAATGAGGAGACTCTCAGTTAGATAGCAAATGCTCAGTTTTTCCTGAAAGATTATTTGTTTAGGAGAAATCGCTCCGTATGGTGCGTCACGTTTAGCTACGAAAAAAACCTGTATCCAGGAGTGTAATTATCCCCGCAGCTCATTAGCATAACACAACGTTAACTATTCATGAAAATCGCAAATTAAATTAAATTAATATGCTAGCTCTCAAGCTTAGCCTTTTGTTAACAACACTGTCATCTTAGATTTTCAAAATATGCTTCTCAACCATAGCAAAACAAGCATTTGTGTAACAGCTAGCGCAGCTAGCGTAGCATTTAGCGTTAGCATCAGCAGGCAACATTTTCACAAAAACCAGAAAATCATTCAAATAAAATCATTACCTTTGAAGAACTTCAGATGTTTTCAATGAGGAGACTCTCAGTTAGATAGCAAATGCTCAGTTTTTCCTGAAAGATTATTTGTTTAGGAGAAATTGCTCCGTTTGGTGCGTCACGTTTGGTTACCAAAAAAACCCGAAAATTCAGTCTTCGAAACGCCAAACATTTTTCCAAATTAACTCCATAATATCGACTGAAACATGGTAAACGTTGTTTAGAATCAATCCTCAAGGTGTTTTTCACATATCTCTTCATGATATATCGTTCGTTGAAAGCCTCCTCTATCCTCTCAATCACTGGATGACTGCGTGCAGCTTGTAGATTACGCACCAATTTAGACAAAGGACACCGGGCGGACCCCTGGTAAATGTAGTCTCTTATGGCCAATCTTCCAATGATATGCCTACAAATACGTCACAATGCTGCAGACACCTTGGAGAAACGATAGAAAGGGCAGGCTCATTCCCGGCGCATTCACAGCCATATAAGGAGACAATGGAAAACAGAGCTTCAAAAATTCTGCCCATTTCCTGGTTGAAGTTTCATATTGGTTTCGCCTGTTACATGAGTTCTGTGGCACTCACAGATAATATCTTTGCAGTTTTGGAAACCTTAGAGTGTTTTCTTTCCAAAGCTGCCAATTATATGCATAGTCGAGCATCTTTTCGTGACAAAATATTGCGCTTAAAACGGGCACGTTTTTTAATCCATAAATTAAAAGAGCGCCCCCTATATCCAAGAAGTTAATGAATTTATTTGCAAATTATGGTGGAAAATAAGTATTTGGTCACTTACCAACAAGCAATATTTCTGGCTCTCACAGACCTATAACTTCTTCTTTAAGAGGTTCCTCTGTCCTCCACTCGTTGCCTGTATTAATGGCACCTGTTTGAACTTGTTATCAGTATAAAAGACACCTGTCCACAGCCTCAAACAGTTACACTCCAAACTCCACTATGGCCAACACCAAAGAGCTGTCAAAGGACACCAGAAACTAAATTGTAGACCTGCACCAGGCTGGGAAGACTGAATCTGCAATAGGTAAGCAGCTTGGTTTGAAGAAATCAACTGTGGTAGCAATTATTAGGAAATGGAAGACATACAAGACCACTGATAATCTCCCTCCATCTGGGGCTCCACGCAAGATCTCACCCCGTGGGGTCAAAATGATCACAAGAACGGTGAGCAAAAATCCCAGAACCACACGGGGGGACCTAGTGAATGACCTGCAGAGATCTGGGACCAAAGTAACAAAGCCTACCATCAGTAACACACTACACCACCAGGGACTCAAATCCTGCAGTGCCAGACGTGTCCCCCTGCTTAAGCCAGTACATGTCCAGGCCCGTCTGAAGTTTGCTAGAGAGCATTTGGATGATCCAGAAGAAGATTGGGAGAATGTCATATGGTCAGATGAAACCAAAATATAACTTTTTGGTAAAAACTCAACTCATCGAGTTCTGAGGACAAAGAATGCTGAATTGCATCCAAAGAACACCATACCTACTGTGAAGCATGGGGGTGGAACATCATGCTTTGGGGCTGTTTTTCTGCAAAGGGACCAGGACGACTGATCCGTGTAAAGGAAAGAATGAATGGGGCCATGTATTGTGAGATTTTGAGTGAAAACCTCCTTCCATCAGCAAGGGCATTGAATATGAAACGTGACTGGGTCTTTCAGCATGACAATGATCCCAAACACACCGCCCGGACAACAAAGGAGTGGCTTTGTAAGAAGCATTTCAAGGTCCTGGAGTGGCCTAGCCAGTCTCCAGATCTCAACCCCATAGAAAATCTTTGGAGGGAGTTGAAAGTCCGTGTTGCCCAGCAACAGCCCCAAATCATCACTGCTCTAGAGGAGATCTGCATGGAGGAATAGGCCAAAATACCAGCAACAGTGTGTGAAAACCTTGTGAAGACTTACAGAAAACGTTTGACCTCTGTCATTGCCAATAAAGGGTATATAACAAAGTATTGAGATAAACTTTTGTTATTGACCAAATACTTATTTTCCACCATAATTTGCAAATAAATTCATTAAAAATCCTACAATGTGATTTTCTGGATTTTTTTTTCTATTTTGTCTTTCATAGTTGAAGTGTACCGATGATGAAAATTACAGGCCTCTCTCATCTTTTTAAGTGGGAGAACTTGCACAATTGGTGGCCGACTAAATACTTTTTTGCCCCACTGTATACGTAATATGACATTTGTAATGTCTTTATTGTTTTGAAACTTCTGTATGTGTAATGTTTACTGTTAATTTTTATTGTTTATTTAACTTTTGTATATTATCTACCTCACTTGCTTTGGCAATGTTAACATTTTTCCCATGCCAATAAAACCACTTGAAATTAATTGAATCGAATTGAGAGAGAGAAGATAGAGACAGAGCAAGAACAGAGACAGAGAGATAGAAACAGACAGAGAGAGAGAGATGGAGACAAAGAGAGAGAAGAGAGACGGGGAGAGAGAAGAGAGAGAGGGAGTGAGAAGAGAGAGAGAGAGAAAGACAGAGAGAGAGAGATTGAGACAAAGAGAGAGAAGAGAGACATGGAAAGAGCGAGAAGAGAGCGAGCGAGAAGAGAGAGAGCAAGAGACAGAGAAGAGATAGAAAAAATTTGAGTTTTAAATAACCTTTATTTGGTCTGGGAACCCACAACACAATAAACACTCAAACAAAACTATGGTATACATCAAATTTAAAAAAAACATCAAATCTTCCTCCACAGTAACTAAACACAAAACTCTCTGAATACCCCATATACTCACAAACAGATCAATGTTGTTAACCATTTTGTAATAGTCAAACTCAACCCTCAGTCTCGTTGCCAACATCCCCTCCAGCATTCCCACCACATCTATAGACCCCTGACCCCGAATACTGTTCTTTTGTGTCACCCCTCCCCAACAGTAGGATCCAGATGTAGCAGATGCATATCGGTGGCTATGGCTCCATGTATTATCCTCCATTGAAGGGCAGCTGTCCTCTTATCAATAGGCAGTTTGTATAAAGACCACCAACAGCACCCTTTCCCTATATGAGGGGATAGCACCTCGACAATCACTTTCTCCACTACACCCTCCCAGTTCTTTTTCTGAAAGACATCGGAGCCTAGAAAACCCCCCAAAGTCTTCATCCCTTCTCTGCCCCACTGAATCCCCCCTGGTAGCCGTGGAGCGGACCCCGTCTGAAGCTGACCTGCCCACAGCAATTCATTCTTTCCCCAATTGACTCTAGCTGAGGAGGTCCCCTATTACACCTTTAGGGTGTTTGAGAGAACCTTAACATCCTCACCCCTTGTAATAAAAACTGTCACATCATCTGCAAACACAGACAGTGCTATCGTGGAACCCTTCATTACCCCTGGCACAGAGAAACCAGTAAGCCTTGCTCTTTAAAAAAAAGCATTGGTTCAAATTGCCAGACTATATAACTGTCCTGAAATTGGGCATCCCTGCCTGAAACCCCTTTGGATGGGGATGGGGAAACTCTAACCACCCCCCACCTTCACCTTACATGAGGCCCCAGCATACAGTAAAATCATCCAAGACAAAAAACATCCCAAACCCAAAGGCCTTCATTGTTACGAACAAGTACCGGTGGTCCACATGGTCATAGGCCTTCTCCTGATCCAAATAAATTAAACCAACATTCACATCAGACAGTTTACAAATGGCTAGAACATTATTAGAAACATCAACAATAGTGCGGTCAGGTACACAGTAAGACTGGTCCTTGTGGACTAACAGCCCCAGATATTCCTCAACCTGTTTGAGAGACATTTAGATACAATTTTATATTCTGCACACAGCAATGCAACAGGTCACCATTTTTTTAGAAGAGCCAAATCCCCCTTTTTTGTCAACAATAAAAGCACAGCACGTTGACAGGATACAGGAAGAGAACCCTCATGAATAAATTCACAGACCACTTCATAGAAATCCCCCCCAATAGACCCCCAAAAGCGCTTATAGAACTCAGAAGGTAAACCATTGATGCCAGGGGCTCGGCCTGGTGAGAGCTGCATAACTGCTGTGGACAGCTCCTGCAGGGTAATGTCAGTACAAAGCAGCTCTCTGCTCAGGTCCCAATTGAGGAAGTCCATGTAACAACTGTTCAGTACACAGAGAAGCACAAACCTCTTCCTTATAGAGGGCAGAGTAGAAATCCACGGCATGTTGGCGCATTTCATTCACTGTCATCCGTGGTCACCTTCAGGGAGACGATGGCGTTGCAATGTCGACTGCCCTAGGTTATATAAAAAAAGTGCTAGGAGCATCCATATCCTTGAGGGTAGCAAAGCGAGACCTAATCAAGGCACCCTTCACTCTTTCATGTAGAAACTACCTCAGTTCATGTCTCTGTAAGTTCTTGACTAGTTCTGACTGAGCAATATCAATTCAATAGATTTGATGTCCTGTTCAAGGGCCCTGATAGTCTCATTAACTTCAATACGAGACAGAGCAGTATACTGTTGGAGAAACACTTGTATTTGGGCCTTCCCAACCTCCCACCATTGTCTGAAGTACTCAAAATTCCATTTAGTAACCCTCCATTTTTTTACAAAACAACATTTTTCACAAAACATGACATCAAGTAACAATTTAACATTAAAGTACCAATAAGGTGATGAGCTTCGTGGACAGGACAAGTGAATATCAACAGACACATTATGATGATCAGAGAAACCCACAGGAGTGATGTCACACCTTCCAACCCTACTAAAGTAGTGATCAGATACATACAACCTGTCTAACCTTCCAACCAACCCCTCTACAGTAGTGATCAGATACATACAACCTGTTGTCATGACGTTGGCCTGGGGGGTAGGTTTATGACAGTCATAAATACCTCTTCCCCCCCTTTTTCCTCTCTCTACCCTACGGATGTTACATTTGCAAAACCCTTGGTTAACATAGAGATTTTGGGAACATCAGAAGGTGGGGGGAAATGAACTATATTCTGGTAATCCAAACAATTGAACATATGGTACTTAATGAATATGATGTCAGTTCGGTTGTCACCTGAGACATTCTCATCAATGATAAGATGACAAACTCTACAGTGGAAAGTCTACACATCAGAGTTTGTAGATTCACATGGAATTGTTGTTCAATTTAAATGTTTGAATATGAAATTATTCGTTATGGGATGAAATGTGATTTTAGCTTCTAAAATGTGAAATTTGGGTTTTCATAAGATAGGGCTGCTCAATCAGTGGCCCGCCCCTGTGAAGGCACATGGGCTATAAAACTTTTCAAACACGCCGTCCTCTCCCTTCCTATATAAGCCCTTGACAACAATATAACCTCCTGTTCCGAGGATGTGAGGACGAGGGTCCTATGTCAGAATGGTTCAGATAATAACTACAGAACGAAGCCAACATCAGCGTGAGCTTTGGTTGCGATTGGTATGAACTTTGAACTCTTATTCACTACAGAAGTGATACCTCCTAGCCGTTGAGTTAGCAACAGCAGATGCAACGAGGGTTAGGAAGGAACAGACAGAGTATCCCGTCTATCACCTAACAACGTTACTACAACGTATCCAATTGACAACCAGAGACATTCTTCAAAGGACTCGATTTGGCAACACGGCAATCCATCTACCACCAACCTACCGAAGCGCAGCTCAGAGTAAATATTTAATGCATTTTCCTTTTCCAAATGGGCGGTAATTTAGAATGCATCAGATACTGTATTTACGATAGCACAGCTTCTACCTTTGTTCCTCAGTCTTCCCGCTCTTTCACTCAAACCCAGCCCTTTTCCTTTGTGTAACAAGCTGTCATTCCTGTTTCGCACGCTAGGGACGTTTTCCTTTATGACGTAATTTGTAATCAAGTTATGATTTAAACATGTGTATGTGTAATTCTGTGTGATTAGTTAGGTATTTAGTAAATAAATAATTAAACCCAATTTTGTATTGCTGATTCAAATTGTTAGCCAGGGTTCGTGCAGATAACCAAGAATTTACAACTTTCAGATGAGACTGAATTAAGATGAGGATTAATATTGACTGCTATTGATGTAAAATATTACTAGGTCTTTAAGAGTTTATTTGGAAGATAATAGCTCTATGAATATTATTTTGTGGTGTCCGACACTCTAGTTAATTACAGTTACATGGTTAGCTCAATCAGGTGATATTAATTATGGAGAAATTATTTTATAGAATAGCATGTCCTATCACTTAATCCAGCATAGCCAAAGACACAACATAATCTAACCTTCCAACCCTACTACAGTAGTGATCAGATACATACAACCTGTCTAACCTTCCAACCCTACTACAGTAGTGATCAGATACATACAACCTGTCTAACCTTCCAACCATACTACAGTAGTGATCAGATACATACAACCTGTCTAACCTTCCAACCATACTACAGTAGTGATCAGATACATACAACCTGTCTAACCTTCCAACCCTACTACAGTAGTGATCAGATACATACAACCTGTCTAACCTTCCAACCCTACTACAGTAGTGATCAGATACATACAACCTGTCTAACCTTCCAACCATACTACAGTAGTGATCAGATACATACAACCTGTCTAACCTTCCAACCCGACTACAGTAGTGATCAGATACATACAACCTGTCTAACCTTCCAACCCGACTACAGTAGTGATCAGATACATACAACCTGTCTAACCTTCCAACCCTACTACAGTAGTGATCAGATACATACAACCTGTCTAACCTTCCAACCATACTACAGTAGTGATCAGATACATACAACCTGTCTAACCTTCCAACCCTACTACAGTAGTGATCAGATACATACAACCTGTCTAACCTTCCAACCCTACTACAGTAGTGATCAGATACATACAACCTGTCTAACCTTCCAACCCTACTACAGTAGTGATCAGATACATACAACCTGTCTAACCTTCCAACCCTACTCCAGTAGTGATCAGATACATACAACCTGTCTAACCTTCCAACCCTACTCCAGTAGTGATCAGATACATACAACCTGTCTAACCTTCAACCCTACTCCAGTAGTGATCAGATACATACAACCTGTCTAACCTTCCAACCCTACTCCAGTAGTGATCAGATACATACAACCTGTCTAACCTTCCAACCCTACTCCAGTAGTGATCAGATACATACAACCTGTCTAACCTTCCAACCCTACTCCAGTAGTGATCAGATACATACAACCTGTCTAACCTTCCAACCCTACTCCAGTAGTGATCAGATACATACAACCTGTCTAACCTTCCAACCCTACTCCAGTAGTGATCAGATACATACAACCTGTCTAACCTTCCAACCATACTACAGTAGTGATCAGATACATACAACCTGTCTAACCTTCCAACCCTACTCCAGTAGTGATCAGATACATACAACCTGTCTAACCTTCCAACCCTACTCCAGTAGTGATCAGATACATACAACCTGTCTAACCTTCCAACCCTACTCCAGTAGTGATCAGATACATACAACCTGTCTAACCTTCCAACCCTACTCCAGTAGTGATCAGATACATACAACCTGTCTAACCTTCCAACCCTACTCCAGTAGTGATCAGATACATACAACCTGTCTAACCTTCCAACCCTACTACAGTAGTGATCAGATACATACAACCTGTCTAACCTTCCAACCCTACTCCAGTAGTGATCAGATACATACAACCTGTCTAACCTTCCAACCCTACTCCAGTAGTGATCAGATACATACAACCTGTCTAACCTTCCAACCCTACTCCAGTAGTGATCAGATACATACAACCTGTCTAACCTTCCAACCCTACTCCAGTAGTGATCAGATACATACAACCTGTCTAACCTTCCAACCCTACTCCAGTAGTGATCAGATACATACAACCTGTCTAACCTTCCAACCCTACTACAGTAGTGATCAGATACATACAACCTGTCTAACCTTCCAACCCTACTCCAGTAGTGATCAGATACATACAACCTGTCTAACCTTCCAACCCTACTCCAGTAGTGATCAGATACATACAACCTGTCTAACCTTCCAACCCCTACTGACAGTAGTCTAATCTTCCAACCCTGATCAGATACATACAACCTGTCTAACCTTCCAACCCTACTCCAGTAGTGATCAGATACATACAACCTGTCTAACCTTCCAACCCTACTACAGTAGTGATCAGATACATACAACCTGTCTAACCTTCCAACCCTACTACAGTAGTGATCAGATACATACAACCTGTCTAACCTTCCAACCCTAACAGTAGTGATCAGATACATACAACCTGTCTAACCTTCCAACCCTACTCCAGTAGTGATCAGATACATACAACCTGTCTAACCTTCCAACCCTACTCCAGTAGTGATCAGATACATACAACCTGTCTAACCTTCCAACCCTACTACAGTAGTGATCAGATACATACAACCTGTCTAACCTTCCAACCCTACTCCAGTAGTGATCAGATACATACAACCTGTCTAACCTTCCAACCCTACTCCAGTAGTGATCAGATACATACAACCCTTCCAACCCTACTCCAGTAGTGATCAGATACATACAACCTGTCTAACCTTCCAACCCTACTACAGTAGTGATCAGATACATACAACCTGTCTAACCTTCCAACCCTACTACAGTAGTGATCAGATACATACAACCTGTCTAACCTTCCAACCCTACTACAGTAGTGATCAGATACATACAACCTGTCTAACCTTCCAACCCTACTCCAGTAGTGATCAGATACATACAACCTGTCTAACCTTCCAACCCTACTCCAGTAGTGATCAGATACATACAACCTGTCTAACCTTCCAACCCTACTCCAGTAGTGATCAGATACATACAACCTGTCTAACCTTCCAACCCTACTCCAGTAGTGATCAGATACATACAACCTGTCTAACCTTCCAACCCTACTACAGTAGTGATCAGATACATACAACCTGTCTAACCTTCCAACCCTACTACAGTAGTGATCAGATACATACAACCTGTCTAACCTTCCAACCCTACTCCAGTAGTGATCAGATACATACAACCTGTCTAACCTTCCAACCCTACTCCAGTAGTGATCAGATACATACAACCTGTCTAACCTTCCAACCCTACTCCAGTAGTGATCAGATACATACAACCTGTCTAACCTTCCAACCCTACTACAGTAGTGATCAGATACATACAACCTGTCTAACCTTCCAACCCTACTACAGTAGTGATCAGATACATACAACCTGTCTAACCTTCCAACCCTACTCCAGTAGTGATCAGATACATACAACCTGTCTAACCTTCCAACCATACTACAGTAGTGATCAGATACATACAACCTGTCTAACCTTCCAACCCTACTCCAGTAGTGATCAGATACATACAACCTGTCTAACCTTCCAACCCTACTACAGTAGTGATCAGATACATACAACCTGTCTAACCTTCCAACCATACTACAGTAGTGATCAGATACATACAACCTGTCTAACCTTCCAACCCTACTCCAGTAGTGATCAGATACATACAACCAATCCATGGTTTTCTTCTGAGCTGTATTGTATTATTCACAAATGTAATCTAGCCTGGGCTAAAGCAAGGAAATCATGTTCTGATGCTGATTGGCTTATTTTTAGGTCGTTGCAAAACAAGTGTTATTTTTTCTCGGGATGGTCAATTCTGAATATTTTATGTCTGTTACTACTGATAACCTGAATGACCCGAGAAAGTTTTGGAAGGCTATTAAGTCTATGTCTGGAAACAGTGATGTTAATGAATTACCGTCATGTATATTGAAGGTCTCTGTTGCTATATATGACAGAACTGAAATGCTGAATTGTTTCAATGAGCACTTTGTATCATTTGGTAGGCTGTCCGATTCAGTGTCCTCTGTCTTTGTACAGCCCTGTGTGGATGAACCAGTGAGAGCTGATCAAACGTTTAGCCATTCTCAGTGCAGGTGGTACATAAAGCCCTGAAATCCTTAGATCAGAGAAAGCCTGCAGGTCCTGATCTTTTGGATACCTGCTTTTTAAATCTGGCAGCTGATTTCATAGATGAGCCACTTACATATTTGTTCAATCTAACCCTGTATGTAATGGAATTCCAAAGATCTGGAAATCAGCTGCCAGATTTAAAAAGCAGGGATCCAAAAGATCAGGACCTGCAGGCTTTCTCTGATCTAAGGATGTCCTACCACTTTTAAAAGCGGAGATCCAACTCTTTTATCCAACTCTTTTACTCTTTTTTTATAATTATAGGCCAATCTCAAAGCTGTCACCCCAGGTGAAAATACTTGAAACCCTTGAGAGTGAACAGCTAAAATAGTTTTTATTTACTAACTGTATTTTATCAATGTACCAATCGGGCTTCAGGAAGAAGCATAGCACAATTACAGCAGCCATGAAGGTTTTAAATGATGTCACTGAAGCCCTTGACAAAAAAGAGCACTGTGTCAAACTCTTTATTGATCTCTCTAAGGCTTTTGATACAGTTGATCATGCTATACTAAGGCAGAGATTGTCGAGTGTAGGTCTTTCGGAGCATGCAATTGCATGGTTTGCTAACTATCTGTCTAGTAGAACTCAGTGAACTCAATTTGGGTTTATGGGTTTATGTCTGTTATATTGCCTGTCTTTAATGGTGTGCCCCAAGAATCTGTACTTGGTCTTCTCTTATTCACTATTTATATAAATAATTTAGACCAAAATGTCCAAAATACGCAACTTCATTTTTATGCTGATGATACTGTTATTTACTGTTGTGCCTCGTCTCTTACAAAAGCCTTCCAGAACTTGCAAACTGCTTTTTATACTGTTCAACATACCTTGTGTCAATTGAAGCTTATCCTCAATGCTGACAAAACTAAACTAATGGTGTTTTCTAAAGCAAGAAATAGACCTCTGAACTTTTCACCTATTATGACCTGTCAGGGCATTGAGATTGAGACTGTAACCACTTGTAAATATCTTGGAATTTTAATTGATGACGGCCTCTCTTTTAAATTGCATATTCAACAACTTACAAAAAAATTTAAGCTGAAATTGGGATTTTATTTTAGGAATAAGGCCTGTTTTTCTTTTGAAGCCAGAAGGAGGCTAGTAATCAAGTACATTTTTGCCTTTACTAGACTATGGGGATATTTTATATATGAAATTTGCAAGCAGTCCATTAGATGGGTTATAAAACAGACTCCTGTGTTAGACCATGAGGATGTAGAGTGGGCTGAAGGGAGAGACAGAGAGATGGAAAGTCTGATCATGGGAAGAGCATACGTATAGAAATAAAAATGTATTGTTTTTCATGTTACAATACCTCCATCGTGTGGTTAAAATATGGAACAATCCATGTTTGGCATTGAAGTTGCTGGTGAGCCAAGTCAATAACAAAAAGTAGGGGGCTATTGCACAGGATACTCTATGGCTAGCAGGTAGCCTAGTGAATAGGGTGTTGGGGTAGTAACCAAAGGTTTGCTAGTTTGACTCCCTGAGCTGAAATGGTGAAAAATCTGTCACTTAAGCCTAATTGTTCCATGGTCAGACCCTTGCTATGACCCCACTCTCTGAGGGTGTCTCTTCACACATGTACCGACACACAATTGTACATGTGTGAAATAGGAAAACATAAATCACCCACCTAATTAATATGAACCCTCTACTGCATACATTCTGGTTGAAATATATATTCCATCCAATTTTTTGGAAGATTTAGGCTCTGATAATGTATCAATAATAAAAACAAACTTTTACCCCCCACAGCCAGAATCTTTTTGGGTTGTCTCAGGGCATTGCTGTGCCATAAAGGGTACTAAAACACGAAGGAAAACAAATAATAAAAAATAAATCTGATATTTTCAGAACATTTATTAAGTGAAACAGTAGAAACAAGCCTTCTTTTTCACTGTCCTCAAACCCACTGTCACTAAACCCACTGTCACCATACCCACTGTCCCAAAACCCACTGTCACCAAACCCACTGTCACCATACCCACTGTCCCCAAACCCACTGTCACCAAACCCACTGTCACCATACCCACTGTCCCCAAACCCACTGTCCCCAAACCCACTGTCCCCAAACCCACTGTCACCAAACCCACTGTCCCCAAACCCACTGTCCCCAAACCCACTGTCCCCAAACCCACTGTCACCAAACCCACTGTCACCATACCCACTGTCCCCAAACCCACTGTCACCAAACCCACTGTCACCATACCCACTGTCCCCAAACCCACTGTCACCAAACCCACTGTCACCATACCCACTGTCCCCAAACCCACTGTCACCATACCCACTGTCCCCAAACCCACTGTCACCAAACCCACTGTCACCATACCCACTGTCCTCAAACCCACTGTCACTAAACCCACTGTCACCATACCCACTGTCCCCAAACCCACTGTCACCAAACCCACTGTCACCGTACCCACTGTCCCCAAACCCACTGTCACCAAACCCACTGTCACCATACCCACTGTCCCCAAACCCACTGTCACCAAACCCACTGTCCCCAAACCCACTGTCCTCAAATCCACTGTCCCCAAACCCACTGTCCTCAAACCCACTGTCACCAAACCCACTGTCCCCAAACCCACTGTCCTCACTATTAAAGGGTATGATTCCAACTGCTCAATTAGGCTCCTCGCCAATAGAAAATATTCTGTTGCCCTTGAGCAACGATGTGCAGTAGAGGGTTAAGTACTTGGATGGGTATTCTCCAGGCTTGTAGTTTGGAAATAAAGCAGAACGAGGGAAGAGCTAGGCTACTCAATCAGAACTAGTTTTAGTACTCAGTTGCAAAAAAACAGTTCCGTTCCATGACACTTTACTAAGTTGCATGTCAATGCTGGGGTGACAGTTCAGATGATAAGTGTTATTTTAATCTTATCAGAGGGATGATAAATTTCAGACATCGACCTTTGACCCCTTCAAAGCAACTCAAGTGGTCAATTCACATCACAGTCTGTAATGAACACGAGGGGAGAGCTGGTTTCAAGTGCAGGTGTTTATTGCAAAGGAGCACAGGAGGAGGCAGGTGGCTAGGTCCAAGGGCAGGCAGAAGGTCATACACAGGAGGAGGCAGGTAGCTGGGTCCATGGGCAGGCAGAAGGTCATACACAGGAGGAGGCAGGTAGCTGGGTCCAGGGGCAGGCAGAAGGTCATACACAGGAGGAGGCAGGTAGCTGGGTCCATGGGCAGGCAGAAGGTCATACACAGGAGGAGGCAGGTAGCTGGGTCCAGGGGCAGGCAGAAGGTCATACACAGGGGGTCCAAAAGGACAACAGTACAGACAGGGAAAAGGCTAGTAACGTAGCCCGGGAGATCAAGCAATAGGTAGATAACAGGAAATCTGATAGGCTAAAGTACAGGCAGGGACTAGGCAAAAGGTGTTATTAGTGAGGCTGGCCAAAACTATCATACACAGGATGAGTAACTCACAGGAAACCCAGTGCTCCAAAAGCTATGTGTCACAAACAAACAACACCTCACAGTGATAGGGTGCAAAGAACTTAACTAAATAGTGTGTGATATTGACATACAGGTGTGTGAACAGGTGATTAGAATTCAGGTGATTGGGATCTGGAGAGTGAGCTGCGTTCAGGGGATCTATGTGTTTGTGGGTGTGAGTTGGAAGCAGACAGTACACAGTCAAACTGTCAAACTGTTATTTTGATGTGATACAAATGCAATAATCTCTGGTTCTAAGTAACTGCACCATTTCAATTTGAATTCAGTTACAACTTTATTGTCCCAGCAGGTAAATGAATTGTGCAGTCAGGAGCACAGTACATACAACACAATCTATGCAGAGCCGTTGTTCAACTGCTGTTGGTTGCAATATGGAATAGGATTTATGGAATAGGATTGTGGATTTATGGAATTGTATATTTGTGGAATAGGATTTTGTATTTATGGAATAGGATTGTGGCTAGGTTCACCCTACACCAAGCTCATGCATTATCTATTGTCTTAATGCACTGTTTATGAGCTCAAGTTCACATTAGGAATATTAAATGACTATGGGCCAAGGCAGAAACATCATGCACATTACTGTAAACATACCATGGCAGAAACATCATGAACATTACAGTAAACATAACATAGAAATTACTGTAAGCATACCATGGCAAAAACATCATGCACATTACTGTAAACATGCCATGGAAACATCTTGCACATTACTGTAAACATAATATGCATATTACTGTAAACACACCATGGCAGAAACACCATGCACATTACAGTAACATATCATGGCAGAAACATCATGCACATTACTGTAAACATACCATGGCAGAAACATCATGCACATTACTCTAAACACACCATGCACATTACTCTACACATACCATGGCAGAAACATCATGCACATTACTCTAAACATACCATGCACATTACTGTACACATACCATGGCAGAAACATCATGCACATTACTCTAAACATACCATGGCAGAAACATCATGCACATTATTGTAAACATACCATGGCAGAAACATCATGCACATTACTGTAAACATACCATGGCAGAAACATCATGCACAGTATTGTAAACATACCATGGCAGAAACTTCATGCACACTACTGTAAACATACCATGGCAGAAACTTCATGCACACTACTGTAAACATACCATGGCAGAAACATCATGCACACTACTGTAAACACACCATGCAACACGTTCTTCATATGCTTTAGGTTTGAAAGATACAGGCATATTATTCTTTTGTCTTTGTTTTAGACCTTAAGAGAGGTTGAATTCTGTATACCCCCTCTCATGTTCACTTCCTCTCTCTCAATGTCTCTCTCTCTCTCTCTCTGTCTGCGTGTCCCTCTCTGTCCCTATCTCTGTCCCTATCTCTCTCTGCCTATCTGTCTCCCCCCTGTTCCTATCTCCATTGATTATGGGGCCATCACATAGGGCTGATAACAAAGTAATCAGTAATCTGGAGAGTGAGCTGCGTTCAGGGGATCTATGTGTTTGTGGGTGTGAGTTGGAAGCAGGCGTTACACAGTCAAACTGTCAAACTGTTATTTTGATGTGATACAAATGCAATAATCTCTGGTTCTAAGTAACTGCACCATTTCAATTTGAATTCAGTTACAACTTTATTGTCCCCGCAGGTAAATGAATTGTGCAGTCAGGAGCACAGTACATACAACACAATCTATGCAGAGCCGTTGTTCAACTGTTGTTGGTTGTGTGTATTTATGGAATATGATTGTGGCTAGGTTCACCCTACACCAAGCTCATGCATTATCTATTGTCTTAATGCACTGTTTATGAGCTAAAGGGCACATTAGGAATATTAAATGACTATGGGCCAAGGCAGAAACATCATGCACATTACTGTAAACATATTATGGAAATATCATGAACATTACAGTAAACATAACATAGAAATTACTGTAAGCATACCATGGCAAAAACATCATGCACATTACTGTAAACATGCCATGGAAACATCATGCACATTACTGTAAAAATGCAATGGAAACATCTTGCACATTACTGTAAACATGCCATGGAAACATCATGCACATTACTGTAAAAATGCAATGGAAACATCTTGCACATTACTGTAAACATAATATGCACATTACTGTAAACATACCATGGAAGAAACATCACGCACATTACGGTAACATATCATGTCAGAAACACCATGCACATTACTGTACACATACCATGGCAGAAACACCATGCACATTACTGCAAACATACCACGGCAGAAACATCATGCATTTTAGTGTAAACCTTTCATGCCAGAAACATCATGCACATTACTGTAAACACAACATGGCAGAAACATCATGCACATTACTGTGAATATACCAAGGCAAAATCATCATGCACATTACTCTACACATACCATGCAAGAAACATCATGCACATTACTCTAAACATACCATGGCAGAAACATCATGCATATTACTGTGGACATCATGCACTTTACTGTACAAATAAAATGGAAACATCATGCACATTACTGTAAACATAATAAGCACATTACTGTAAACATACCATGGCAGAAACATCATGCACATTACCATAAATATACCAAGGCAAAAACATCATGCACATTACTGTAAACACACCATGCACATTACTGTACACATACCATGGCAGAAACATCATGCACATTACTGTAAACATACCATGTACATTACTGTAAACACACCATGGCAGAAACATCATGCACACTACTGTAAACACACCATGCAACACCATGCAACACGTTCTTCATATGCTTTAGGTTTGAAAGATACAGGCATATTATTCTTTTGTCTTAGTTTTAGACCTTAAGAGAGGTTGAATTCTGTATACCCCCTCCGTTGTTCAACTGCTGTTGGTTGCAATATGGAATAGGATTTATGGAATAGGATTGTGGATTTATGGAATTGTATATTTGTGGAATAGGATTTTGTATTTATGGAATAGGATTGTGGCTAGGTTCACCCTACACCAAGCTCATGCATTATCTATTGTCTTAATGCACTGTTTATGAGCTCAAGTTCACATTAGGAATATTAAATGACTATGGGCCAAGGCAGAAACATCATGCACATTACTGTAAACATATTATGGAAATATCATGAACATTACAGTAAACATAACATAGAAATTACTGTAAGCATACCATGGCAAAAACATCATGCACATTACTGTAAACATGCCATGGAAACATACCATGGCAGAAACATCATGCACACTACTATAAACACACCATGAAAGAAACATCATGCACACTACTGTAAACACACCATGGCAGAAACATCATGCACACTACTGTAAACATACCATGCAACAAGTTCTTTATCTATTATTTTATCTTTGTTTTAGACCTTAAGAGAGGTTGAATTCTGTATACCCCCTCTCGTGTTCACTTCCTCTCTCTCAATGTCTCTCTCTCTCTCACTCTCTCTCTGTCTGCATGTCCCTCTCTCTGTCCCTATCTCCCTCTGTCTCTCTGTCTCCCCTCTCTGTCTCCCCTCCATTGATTATGGGGCCATCACATAGGGCTGATAACAAAGTAATCTGCTTTTTCTCTCTCTCTCTCTCTCTCTCTCTCTCTCTCTCTCTCTCTCTCTCTCTCTCGCTCACACACACACACACACAGATACTCTCTCACTCACAAATCAAATTGACATTGGCATTAATCATGACCCCTCAACAGTCTTTACTCTGCCTTCACCCCCTCAACAGTCTTTATTCTGCCTTCACCCCTCAACAGTCTTTATTCTGCCTCTACCCCTCAACAGTCTTTATTTAGCCTCTACCCCCTCAACAGTCTTTATTCTGCCTTCACCCCTCAACAGTCTTTATTCTGCCTTCACCCCCTCAACAGTCTTTATTCTGCCTTCACCCCCTCAACAGTCTTTATTCTGCCTTCACCCCTCAACAGTCTTTATTCTGCCTCTACCCCTCAACAGTCTTTATTCTGCCTTCACCCCCTCAACAGTCTTTATTCTGCCTTCACCCCCTCAACAGTCTTTATTCTGCCTTCACCCCCTCAACAGTCTTTATTCTGCCTTCACCCCCTCAACAGTCTTTATTCTGCCTTCACCCCCTCAACAGTCTTTATTCTGCCTTCACCCCCTCAACAGTCTTTATTCTGTCTTCACCCCCTCAACAGTCTTTATTCTGTCTTCACCCCTCAACAGTCTTTATTCTGCCTCTACCCCTCAACAGTCTTTATTCTGCCTTCACCCCCTCAACAGTCTTTATTCTGCCTTCACCCCCTCAACAGTCTTTACTCCACCCCAATGGATTTGTATTTATTAATTACTGCTACAGTTGTTATGATGTATATAGTGCTATTTCTATTGTTGTTGTTTTTATGACCATTTCCATTATTTTATTAGAGTCCTGCATGTTGAAGCCTAACATTTTCACTGTACCCTGCATCTCTCTCTCTCTCTCACACACACACACACAGATAATCTCTCACTCACAAATCAAATTGACATTGACATTAATCATGACAAAGGATTTCAAGTCAGAAATACGGTAGGTTATTGTAATTCATTAGGAAGAATTGAAGTCAAAGCAAATACAACTACAAACCATTTATAGCTACAGAGGTAATTGGCAAATATGCAGAACTGGTGGAAGTGTACAGAAAGGGTTTCCACTTCCCCTGCAGATTGCATCTAGCCTGGTTGCCAGATCAGTTTCCCAAATGTATTTATGTTTTATTGATTTATATTTTCAGGGGTAGATAATCTTTAGTAGTGCAGATAGATTGTAGATTCCATCAATGTAATTGTCTGCATCATTTCCCTTCAACATATATGTTTTTGTAAAACATATTTCCCTTTATTATGTTCCTCTAACCCTACACACCCCTCTCCTAAATGGAGTAAACTAATGGACAACAACACTTAGGCTTCTACTTCCAGTTTATACATACTCGATACCTTTTACAGACACGTTGCACAGTTATCTGTTTGTTTTAATCCCATCCCTAGCCAGTTTCCCTTAGCTAAATCATAGGAGTTAGCTAAAGCACGAACACATCTGGCAACCAGGCTAGATTGCAGGTTAAATGCAAATGCCAGTGTGTTGCTTTGACTTAACATGAAGAAAATAGTCAAATGTGCACTCAGTGTATTCTGTGTTTGAACTGGAAACCTTTTCTTGTTTCAGAAGAGAGAAATGACTTTCTGACCTTCTCCTCAGCATTGCTTTTTAGTGTCTGTGTTTACAGGTGACAGTGGAACTAGGCTATCATTGCTCTAGCTGGTGCTCTCCATCTTGTTTCCTTTCTGCATCAATACAATGAACAAGTGATCCGGCTAGCCTGTTAAGAGTCAGTGGGTTAGCTGATGCTAAGTGCCTCCACACTTGACACACACACACACACACACACACACACACACGCCCCTTCTCTTTCAAAGAAATAGAGTGTAATCAGGCGAACCCTGCCCCTTAATTCCACACGTAAACAGGCTGTATATAAAGGGTTGGGCCAATAGAATCTACCTCTTGCATTGTGTTTGTGTGTGAGAAAAATCCCCATAGACATATACAGGGCATATACAGTAGCACAAACCCAGCCGGTGCCAAGATGCCTGCAGACTTCAATGGACAATGGGTGATGGTCACCAACGAGAATTTTGAGGATATCATGAAGGCCATTGGTAAGCTGTTCTTCTAATGTCTGTTGGAAAATAGCAGAGATTCAGACATGCAGAGAGAGATGGTGGAGAGGGAGGGAGGGAAGGGGTGAAGAAGAGAGAGGGAATTGATAGAGAAAGAGTGTGTCGTGTGTGTGCATGAGTGTGTGCCTGTGTGCATATGTCATTGGGTTTGTGTGCAAGAGTGTGTCTGATTGAGAGGGGGATGTCGGAGATAACGTTTGTGTAAAGACTATTTAAGTGTGTTAGTTAGTGAGATTGTGATAGACAGTGAGAGTGTGTGAGGGAGAGAGGAAGAGAGATTGAAAGAGAGGGCGAGAGAGAGAAAGGATTCTCTAGTGCTGCTTCATTTACTTACTGAGCTGCTGTCATGGCGACTTAACCTTGACTGTTTGTGTGAATGGGTCCTGCTTGTTACCACGTTGAATAAATATAGATTTACTCTTTTCCACATTTAACATCCTCCCATTCCCATTCCCCTCCCGAGCTCTGCCAAGCAGCATCTGCATGTCACTGGCAAGCGAAGGCCCCCATCCATCCATTCAGCATGGTGTTGATCAACCCCAAGTCTTTTATTATTCACGACTTTATCTGCAATTCATAAGTCTCTCCCGCTCAACCCAGAAAAATCCCCCAAAACAAACAATCCAAGGCGTCTCATTCCGTGCCGCTCTCTCATTTCCATGAGCGGATCGAAAATTACACCCATATGGAAATAGAGGGAGGAAGAAAAATATTTGGATGGGTAAATAAAAGAGCCTCATCAAAAAGAGAGATGGGTAGAAATTGAATTTGCACTTTGTGGCCAATGCAATATGAATATCAAAATGAAAGAGGCGGGCACTTTTGCAGGCTCACAGTTTACCTTATTTAGCTCTATTTCTGGTACAGTGCTATTTTTAAAGGGTAAATTAGATTGTCAACAGAGCTGGTTTGAGTGGAATAGTAATTCTAGGACTTGAGCTGCAGTCTCATAACTGAAGAGGAGGACTGGTGGCTTATGCACAAGGGAGCACAATAAAAAGTATACTATACACACACCTCACTGTCCAACCAAGGTGAACAGAATCTATATGAAAACATACTTGATACTTATCCTGAGTGTACAAAATATTAGAAACACATTCCTAATATTGAGTTGCACCCCATGTTGCCCTCAGAAATGCCTCAATTTGTCAGGGCATGAACTCTACAAGGTGTCGAAAGCATTCCACAGGGTGCTGGCCCATGTTGACTCCAATGCTTCCCACAGTTGAGTCCAGTTGGCAGGATGTTCTTTGGGTGGTGAACCATTCTTGATACACACGGGAAACTGTTGATCGAGAAAAACCCAGCAGTGTTGCATTTCTTGACACACCAGTGTGCCTGGCACCTACTACCATATCCCGTTCAAAGGCACTTCAATATGTTGTCTTGCCCATTCACCCTCTGAATGGCACACAGACACAATCCCTGTCTCAATGGTCTCAAGGCTTAAACATCCATCTTTAACCTGTCTCCTCCCCTTCATCTATACTAATTGAAGTGGATTTAACAAATTAAATAAAAATGTATTTGTCACATGCACATCAGGTGTAGACCTTACAGTGAAATGCTTACATACATGCCCTTAACCAACAATGCAGTTTTAAGAAAATACTTTAAAAAATGAAGAGATAAGAATAACAAATAATTAAAGAGCAACAGTAAATAACAATAGTGGGGCTGTATACAGGGGGTGCCGGTACAGAGTCAATGTGCTGGGACACCTGTGTCGAGGTAATTGAGGTAATAAATTCAACAAAAAAAGAAACGTCCCTTTTTCAGGACCCTGTCTTTCAATGATAATTTGCAAAAATCCAAATAACTTCCCAGATCTTCATTCTAAAGGGTTTTAACACTGTTTCCCATGCTCGTTCAATGAACCATAAACAATTAATGAACATGCACCTGTGGAACGGTCATTAAGACACTAACAGCTTATAGACGGTAGGCAATTAAGGTCACAGTTATGAAAACTTAGGACAGTAAAGAGGCCTTTCTACTGACTCTGAAAAACACCAAAAGAAAGATGCCCAGGGTCCCTGCTCAACTGCGTAAACGTGCCTTAGGCATGCTGCAAGGAGGCATGAGGACTGCAGATGTGGCCAGGGCAATAAATTACAATGCCCGTACTGTGAGATGCCCAAGACAGCGCTACAGGGAGACAGGATGGACAGCTGATCATCCTCGCAGTAGCAGACCATGTGCACAGGATTGGTACATCCGAACATCACACCTGCGGGACAGGTACAGGATGGCAACAACAACTGCCCGAATTACACCAGGAATGTACAATCCCTCCATCAGTGCTCAGATTGTCTGCAATAGGCTGAGAGAGGCTGGACTGAGGGCTTGTAGGCCTGTTGTAAGGCAGGTCCTCACCAGACTTCACTGGCAACAACATCGTCTATGGGCACAAACCCACCGTCGCTGGACCAGACAGGACTGGCAAAACGTGCTCTTCACTGACGAGTTGCGGTTTTGTCTCACCAGGGGTGATGGTCGGAATCGCATTTATCGTCGAAGGAATGAGCATTACACCGAGACCTGTACTCTGGAGCGGGATCGATTTGGAGGTGGAGGGTCCGTCATGGTCTGGGCAGTGTGTCACAGTATCATCGGACTGAGCCTGTTGTCATTGCAGGCATTCTCAATGCTGTGCATTACAGGGAAGACATCCTCCTCCCTCGTGTGGTGGCTCATCCTGACATGACCCTCCAGCATGACATTGCCACCAGCCATACTGCTCGTTCTGTGCATGATTTCCTGCAAGACAGGAATGTCAGTGTTCTGCCATGGCCAGCGAAGAGCCCGGATCTCAATCCCATTGAGCACATCTGGGACCTGTTGGCTCAGAGGGTGAGGGCTAGGGCCATTCCCGGCAGAAATGTCCGGGAACTTGCAGGTGCCTTGGTGGAAGAGTTGGGAAACATCTCACAGAAAGAACTGGCAAATCTGGTGCAGTCCATGAGGAGGAGATGCACTGCAATACTTAATGCAGCTGGTGGCCACACCAGATACAGACTGTTACTTTTGATTTTTTTCCTCCCCCTTTGTTCAGGGACATATTATTCAATTTCTGTTAGTCACATGTCTGTGGAACATGTTCAGTTTATGTCTCAGTTGTTGAATCTTGTTATGTTCATACAAATATTCACACATGTTAAGTTTGCTGAAAATGAACACAGTTGACAGTGAGAGGATGTTTCTTTTTTGCAGAGTTTATGTACATGTAGGTAGAGGGGGATAGTGTGGGTAGCCATTTCATTAGCTGTCGAGGAGTCTTATGGCTTTGGGGTAGAAGCTGTTTAGAAGCCTCTTGGACCTAGACTTGGCACTCCGGTACCACTTGCCGTGCAGTAGCAGAGAGAACAGTCTATGACTAGGGTAGCTGGAGTCTTTGAAAATGTTTAGGGCCTTCTTCTGACACGCCTGGTGTAGAGGTCCTGGATGGCAGAAAGCTTGGCCCTGGTGATGTACTGGTCTGTACGCACTACCCTCTGTATTGCCTTGCGGTCGGAGGCCGAGCAGTTGCCATACCAGCCAGTGATGCAACCAGTCAGGATGCTCTCGATGGTGCAGCTGTAAAACCTTTTGAAGATCTGAGGACCCATGCCAAATCTATTCAATCTACTGAGGGGAAATAGATTTTGTCGTACCCTCTTCACGACTGTCTTGGTGTGCTTGGACCATGTTAGTTTGTTAGCGATGTGGACGTCAAGGAACTTGAAGCTCTCCACCTGCTCCACTGCAACCCTGTCAATGAGAATGGGGGTGTGCTCGGTCCTCCTTTTCCTGTAGTCCACAATCATCTCCTGTCTTTATCAAATTGAGGGAGATGTTGTTGTCCTTGCACCACACAGTCAGGTCTCTGACCTCCTCCCTATAGGCTGTCTCGTCGTTGTCGGTGTTCAGGCCTGCCACTGTTGTGTCATGGGCAAACTTAATGATGGTGTTGGAGTCGTGCCTGGACGTGCAGTCATGAGTGAACAGGGAGTACAGGATGGGACTGAGCACTCACCCCTGACGGGCCCCTGTGTTGAGGATCAGCGTGGCGGATGTGTTGTTACCTACACTTACCACCTGGGGCGACCCGTCAGGAAGTCCAGGATCCAGTTGCAGAGGGAGGTGTTTAGTCGCAGGGTATTTAGCTTAGTGGTGAGCTTTGAGGGTACTATGGCGGTGAACGCTGAGCTGTAGTCAATGAATAGTATTCTCTCATAGGTGTTCCTTTTATCCAGGGGTGAATGGGCAGTGTGGAGTGCAATAGAGATAGCTTCATCTGTGGATCTGTTGGGGTGGTATGCAAATTGGAGTGGGTCTAGGGTTTCTGGGAAAATGGTGTTGATGTGAGCCATGACCAGCCTTTCATAGCACTTCATGGCTACAGACGTGAGGGCTAAGGGTCGGTAGTCATTTAGGCAGGTTACCTTAGTGTTCTTGGGCACAGGGACTATGGTGGTCTGCTTGAAACATGTTGGTTTTACAGACTCAGACAGGGAGAGATTGAAAAGGTCAGTGAAGACACTTGCCAGTTGGTCAGCGCATGCTCGGAGTACACGTCCTGGTAATCCATCTGGCCTTGTGACTGTTGACCTGTTAAAAGGTCTTACTCACATCGGCCCCCACAAGCATTTCGCTACACTCGCATTAACATCTGCTAACCATGTGTATGTGACAAATAAAATTTGATTTGATTTGCAGAGAGATTGATCACATAGTCATCTGGAACAGCTGATGCTCTCATGCCTTTTTCAGCGTTACTTGCCTCGAAGCAAGCATATAAGTTATTTAGCTCATCTGGTAGGCTCGTGTCACTGGGCAGCTCTTGGCTGTGCTTCCCAATGTAGTCTGTAATAGTTTGCAAGCCCTGCCACATCCGAGTGTCAGAGCCCGTGTAGTACAATTCGATCTTAGTCCTGTTTTGACGCTTTGCCTGTTTGATGGTTCGTTGGGGGCATAGTGGGATTTTTATAAGCTTCCGGGTTAGAGTCCCACTCCTTGAAAGCTCTACCCATTAGCTCAGTGCGAATGGTGCCTGTAATCCATGGCTTCTGGTTGGGGTATGTACGTATTGTCACTGTGGGGACGACGTCATCGATGCACTTAATGATAAAGCCAGTGACTGATGTGGTGTACTCCTCAAAGCCATCGGAAGAATCCCGGAACATGTTCCAGTCTGTGAGAGCAAAACAGTCCTGTAGATTAGCATCTGCTTCATCTGACCACTTTTTTTATAGACTGAGGCACTGGTGTTTTTTTGCTTGTATGCAGGAATCAATGGGATAGAATTACGGTCAGATTTGCCTTCTGGAGGGCGATGGAGAGCTTTGCACACGTCTCTAACATGATGATAAAAATTAGGTAAAAGTGATTTAAGTTTCCCTGCATTAAAGTCCCCGGCCACTAGGAGCGCTGCCTCTGGATGAACATTTTCCTGTTTGCCTATTGTGGTATACAGCTCATTGAGTGTGGTTTTAGTGCCAGCAACGGTCTGTGGTGGTATGTAGACAGCTACAAAAAATACAGATGAAAACTCTCTAGGTAGATAGTGTGGTCTATAGCTTATCATGATATACTCTACCTCAGGCGAGCAAAACCTCGAGAATTCCTTAGATATCATGCACTAGCTGTTGTTAACAAATATGCATAGACCCCCCGTGTCTTACCAGAGGCTGCTGTTCTATCCTTTCGTTGGAGTGTAGAACCCGCCAGCTGTATATTATTAATGACGTTGTTCAGCCACGACTCGGTGAAACATAGGATATTTCAGTTTTTAATGTTCAGTGGGTAGGATATACGTGACAAATTACATCAATAAGGGATCATAGCTATCACTTGGATTCACCTGGACAGTCTGTGTCATGGAATGAGCAGAACATCTTTAAATGTTGACGTTGTTTCACTGTGTTTCCTCCAGATATTGACTTTGCCACCCGTAAGATCGCCTGTCACCTGACCCAGACCAAGGTGATCGTCCAGAATGGAGACAAGTTTGAGACCAAAACTTTGAGCACCTTCAGGAACTACGAGGTCAACTTCACCGTTGGGGAGGAGTTTGAGGAGGTCACTAAGGGACTGGACAACAGGACAGTCCAGGTAGGACCACAACCACTCTGACCACGGTCAGAGAGACACTTTGTCACTGCACTCCGTTTCTCTCAGATTAGAATAAAAGAGACAGTCATAAGCACTGCTGTGAGTTGTTGACCCTGGCTTCATGGAAACATACACACATATCTTCATCCTGGACTAAGGGGTAGATGTAACATAGCAAACGAAAATCCTGGACACTCAAATTAGTATGATATGTTACATTTGGTATGGTATTTATTAATTTATGGATATCCTTCATCCATTTCCTGTGATATGTTACAAATTGCATTTTGTGATATATTATGAATAACATTTAGAGCACAAAGCCATTAGCTTGCCAGACGTTCAAGTTATATGCCCACTCAGCCAACCCGACCAACTAACCTCCTTTAGTTTTTGCCTTTAATAACCTTCTGTCTTATGCAACAATACCAAACGTAACATATACTTATTTGAGTGTCCCAAATTTGTATTATGCTACGTCTACTCTATGCTACCGACCTGATATCTTAGCTGTGGGGAATTTGGGCAAATGTGTGTCTACGGTAAGCTGACTGTTTGTGTGTGTGTGTGTGTGTGTGTGTGTGTGTGTGTGTGTGTGTGTGTGTGTGTGTGTGTGTGTGTGTGTGTGTGTGTGTGTGTGTGTGTGTGTGTGTGTGTGTGTTCTTCAGACACTGGTTACCTGGGATGGAGACAAGTTGGTGGCTGTGCAGAAGGGAGAGAAGGCCAACCGTGGCTGGATGCAATGGATAGAAGGAGACCTGCTACACCTGGTGACTGAGAGAAAGATGGAGGGGGGTTAGAAAGAGAAAAGAGAGAAATGTCCTAGACTTCAACGTCAAGATACAGAACATTACAGATTCTTCATACCTAAGACAACTGAATTAGACCTGGGTCACCAAGTGTGTGCAATTAATTTTCAGGTAGAACAGAAAACCAGCAGGTTCCCGAACATCGTAGTGTAAGAGTTGAGTACCCCTGACATATAGACTGCATCTGAAATGGCACCCCTATATCAGGGGTGTCAAACTCATTCCACTTAGGGCCAAGTGTCTGTGGGTTTGTGTTTTTTAATTCATATTAATTGTACAGGCCTGGTGTCCCAGGTCTAAATCAGTCCCTGATTAGAGGGGAACACTGACAAGATGCAGTGGAACTGACTTAGAGGTCCAGAGTTGAGTTTGAGAGGTGTAGAGCTTCTGAGTTTGAGGGGTATATGTTATTTGATTGTCTCATTGTCTTTCTGGTGGTCTCTTTTTCTTTCAGGAGATCCACGTTGAAGACAAAGTCTGCAAACAAGTATTCAAGAAGAAGCCCTGAAACATCATAACCTTTTTTATTGTAAAATGACCTTCAGGTGTTTCTGACTGCATAATTATGTAATGTACTTATGATGTGATTGTACATACATTTAATAAATACGTCATGCATCCCAAGCAGATGGGAGGCATTGACTTTGGTCAATACATGAAATGAATATTTATATGGGTGTATATTGACCAGAGGTAACAGTACTTGCTCATATAAACAAACAATATAAACTTTTAAAAACACAACATACTGTACCTTCTCAAATTAGCATGTCATTGTGAAAGAACAGAACTATGTGTAAATGTGCAAATCAATCCAAAATCTTGTACAGTAGATGACCAGAACAAGACATATATGAATAGCGTACAGTATATGACGTTAATCAGTTGGGTTGTGAAGGCCTGCGACCTTATCTACTACTTCACAGGGACAGATCTACGTGATTATCAATGACAGAACAACAGGTCTACAAAACCTTTCAACATGCAACAGTGAGGAGGTGTGGACTTTGAATACAAGATTGGGAGATGATTCCTCACACCACCCAGTGTTTCTTATCAAGACCTGATTGATTTCCAAACCTCAACAGAGGGTGCAGTTAAATGATTTAAAGTAGAACACATCGACCATAAAGCATCATAAGCATAGAGCTGGGAGCGTATAACATTCTAATTGTTATGACACAAGTACTTCTTGCAACACCAACATGGTTTGATTTCTGCGTAGACTATTCTGGGTAGACCAGAGTACTGTAGCCTAAGCCTAATACACATCTGCGATACCATTCAGTAATCAAGTCAGTGTATTTATACACATTCGAAACGGAGATATAATTTGTACAAATAGGAATTTAGGGAATGTTTTATATGTTCAAATGAATTATTATCTTTATTATTCATTCATCTATTCGTTTTTATTTATTTATATATATTTATATATATTTTGAAGGGGTGAGTGGGTAGCCTACATGCAATTTGCCTGTAGCAAGCGTCCATACATGTCTCTGTAACCTGCATATAGACTGCATAGTATAGTCAAGTCATGCTAGGTACAGCCTGTACAGTACTAGTTCTCCACCGGATCTTGCGAAGTGCAGCCAGGAAGCTCAATAGATTCCACGTCGCTAAGACTCTCCGCTCCAAACCAATCTACCAGGCCGACTCGTGTCTCAGGGTGGTCGGGCACTTTGACTAAACACTATCTGTAGTCGTGGAAAGGAAATGAAAACATAGATTTAGA